>NC_056747.1:868884321-869144321 GCF_019279795.1 Protopterus annectens
ACGTACACGACGTGTCTGTGATTCCGGTGCACTCTCATTAATATGTATATGGCGCTACTGCGCCGGATATTCCATGCACCGCCGGCGCAGGCCTTACGCCGGCCTTGCGCCGAGCTTCATGAATCCCGGGGAGAGTGTCACTTTGAACAAATCCCATCCTTTCTTCCCAAAGTTGTTCCTGAATTATCTATTTACCAGTCCGTTGATCTAACTGTGTTTTTTTCCAAATTTTGCCAGTAGAGGTGAGTATTGCCTTCACACCTTAGATGTCCATAGACAATTAAGATTTTACCTAGACAGGACCAAACCTATCCGTAAATCTGAACAGCTTTTCATCTCCTTTTTGGGAACCAAAATGGGAAAGGCTGTTTCCAAGGTTACATTATCTAAATGGCTAAGGGACTGCATATGTGTCATCTATTCCCTCCATAATGAATACATGCCAAAAGTTAAAGCCCACTCCACTAGATCTATGGCAACTTCTATAGCATTCCATTCCAGGGCATCCATGGATGACATCTGCGCAGCAGCTACATGGGCTAAGCCTCATATCTTTATCAATCATTAAATTGGACCTGGTCTCCAGGGAGAGAGATGCCTTCGGCTCAGTGGTACTCAGGAATGTTCTTCCATAAGGGCCGCTAATGGACCTCAAGGTAACTTGGGATTGTGTCCCATCAGTGATGAATGAAAAGAAGATTAACAACATCAGATAAAGAAGTTTTGTCTTACCATAACATTCCATCTGTGTTGTTCATCTTCTTTCATTCATCACTTCCCGCCCTCCTTCCCCCTCCAAAGGCTCCTGGGGGATGCTTTGGGTCTACGTGGTGCACTAGGGTACTTGCGTAGAAGTGGCCTCAGTTTTACTTCCTTTCTTAGCAAACTCGATCTGAGGTAACAGGGAGAGGGGCACTCTGGGTAAAGACTTAGCTTGAAAGTCTTTTTGGCTGGCGCAAGCTTGGTAATAGGCCGACTCAATTCCAAGGGCACAGAACTGAACCCATCAGTGATGAATGAAAGAAGATGAACAACACAGCTGGAACATTATGGTAAGACATAACTTCTTTTTTCATCACCTTAACACCAAATTCCAAGGTGAAAATAAAAGGCGAATCCACACTGAATTACTGTGTTTACTCACAGACAAATATGGCAGTAGCAGCAATGACAAAAAAACAAGTATAAACCAAACTGGTTTCGCCCCCTGGCATCATCAGTGAAGTAACACATATAAATACATGTGCATATATGTGTATACATGTGTATATATACGTATATATATATATATATATATATATATATATATAGATATACATATATATATATATATATATATATATATATATATATATATATATATATATATATATATATATATATATATATAGATATATACATATATATATATATATATATATATATATGTATATTATTATATATGCATATATATATATATATATATATATATATATATATATATATATATATATATATATATATATATATATATATTATGATATATGTACATATATATATATATATATATATTATTATATATGTATATATATATATATATATATATATATATATATATATATATATATATATATATATCTATATGGATGTACTTCACATAATCGAACATCCAAATGTTTGACTTTCATATGGTCGAGACCATATGATCAAACATTTGAATGTTTTAAAATGTGAAAAAAAAATAAAACTAAACAGTGCTAGAAGGGGGCAAGCCACGCTATACCCCCCACCTCCTGCTATTTAAAATATACCCGTTCCATGCTCTATGGAGATCCCCATTCAGACCGTTCGAACTTTTAAAAGTTCGATCATATGGTCTCGGCCATATGAAAGTTGAGCTTTTAAAAGTTTGACCATCTGAAGGGGATCCATATATGTGTTTGTGTGTGCGTGTGCACGTGTGCGCGTGTGTGTGTGTGTGTGTGTGTGTGTGTGTGTGTGTGTGTGTGTGTGTGTGTGTGTGCTCGCTCACATGTGTGTATGTGTGTAAGTTAGAGGGTGTAGGAGGATAAAACTCCTAATCAGGGTGCATGATGACCTACCATCCTACAAAAATGCTTTTTGTTGCTGAATTTTTAGGCCCTTTTGGAGTTATGCACTATGATATATAAGAGATTTAAGGAAGCATAACAAAATTTTGGATGATCCAACCCAACAATGAGAAAGAGTATAACGTGCTAGTTTAGTTATATGGAACTTGAAAACAATTTGTTTGGCATCTGCAAATAATCACAGGATATTCTCAGATGTAACATATCTGCCAATAATTACAACAGCATTTCAGTTGTACCAATTTTGCCACTTCTCAGATTGCCACCTGTAGCTTTTTCAAATTAACAGTTTCATAGTCTCTGTATTGTAAGTCCAGTAGGAGACAGACTGATATGCAAAACATGGGATCTAAAATGTGATATATGCTTTCTGCACTGGAAAAAAAAGTTGTAAAATGGGTAAAGAACACTGGTAGTGGAGACAGGGGATACACATATTTGGTGAAGCTTGAGCCTATGTGTCACTGTGGTAATAATGATGATCCATAGGTTAGAAATAATGTATATGACTGAATGATGCAGAATGTATTGTGACTGATGCCATCCATTCACTGCTGTCAAGTTGCATCTGACTACTATACCAACCCAACTAGCAGCTGTTGCCATCCACAGAGTTTACTGGGCAAGTAGGAAACAGAAGTATATTGCCAAGCCTTTCTTCTATGCCACACATACCATGTGTTGCCTATGGACAATTTAGGGTCACCAATCCACCCACCACTTATCTTTGAGATGTGGGAAGAAATTGGAATACCAGGAGAAAAAAACTATGCATTCACAAGGAAGGCATACAAATACTCCACAAAAGTCACCCCAGCCAAGTACCAAACTGCAGAATCTCTTGCTATGAAGTGATAATGCTACTGATTGCACCACTGTGTTACCTGACTGATACCACAGCAACACTCAGAGAAGTAATTCCCAAACTGCTGCAAAATGTGTGGCCAGCACAAGTTCTGTTGTTACTGGACATACTCTCCAAAATCAAATAAATGTAGTAACGAATGTTGTTGATATCAGATCAGCAAATATATAACCAACATCCAAAGCAGCTCCAATATGCAAGTAACACAAACATGATGAAAACAGCAGCAAAAGGGAAGTGATCCTTAACTGTGAATAAAACCAAATCAAATGCAGATATCAGAATGAATATATGATGTTCATAAAAATAAGGTAGTCTAAGAAGCTATACAAAGGCAAGCTACCTTTCTGAAGTGTAAAATAAATGTAAATAAAACTGGAATTCCATATACACATGCATTTCCAAGAAGAGCCAGAACAGCAATCACTAATTACAAGTACGATTAATAATACCTACCAAAACAAGGATACAGGAGTGGAAAACTATAATTCACAGAAGAGTTTAAGAATTGATCTCATCCTTGCTCCTGTAAATTGCGAGGGCTGCCAGTACTACTTATTCATGGCAGAACTTCTGATTGGTGCACATAGCTAAAAGTTCACATGACATTTGCCTGTGTATAGGCTATTGTGCCTAATACTATATTCCAGTGATCATAAACAACACTAATTAACCTGAAGAGGATTTGCCAGTTGTCCTGCACATTACCACTACAATTCTTCATCCCTGTTGTTCATGTCAAACTATTTCAAACAAGATTGCTCTTATATATTAGCTAAGCACTGTGTTTATTGCAATAGGAATATTGTGCCCCAACGTAAACCTGTGGATAGTGAGCAGCTGTGAGGTTGGGAACAGATAGGTAGGAGGCAGAGTAAAATATATTTTTATTTAATTAGTGCATACCATAGAGACAGGCACGCAACTTGCTAGAAAGCAAGACCACAAAATAGTGATATGGACATGTCAAAAAGGGGCACATAAATTCTACAAGAGCACAGGCACACCTATACATTATTAGGCATAACATATAAGCATCAAGGCAGGAATTAACCAATCAAAATCATAGTCACTGTAGTATTAGTGTTTATAGAGGCCACATATTTAAACAGAAACAAGTTTGCACCTTGCATCAGATATATGCTGACAGTAAGGATAAATTCATCTGAAGGAGAAGAAGGTTGCTCCACTGACATGAATTTGGTGTTAGTAGGAAATAGATATATTATAAGTGGCTGTACCTTGTTCCAAAACAGAAAAACAGTGCTTCCACATAGATGGCTTTCTGTACTACCAGGTAAAGTCCAAAACATTAAACTTACTGATGCGACACACAGAAGGTAAGATACAAATACCATGGCGGGTTTGTCACCATTAGGTTGCTGTAGGGAGAGGAGGTGCAAATGTCCGCTGTCATTTTAGAGAAAGCCAGGCCCAGATCCATCACAACATTGAATATCCCATCAAAGGTTTCACAGTACAATCTCAAGGATGTACCAGAGGTGGTGGTGGAGCTCTACCTTCCAACAAATACCTGTCTCAGCTAGTGATATACACATGAGAGCAACCCAGAGGATGCTGAATGCATGCAAGACTTCATACCAGAATTCTACCTAATACAAGGGGGACATTTTCTACATAAAGTTTGCCATGACAAGGCAACAAAAATGACAGTATTGCTGCTTATCACAATGGACAATATGGCAGACTTCCTGCAGTGAGAAATGCCTCTGATGGATGGCACCTTCCCTACCAAAAGCAGGATTTGCATTCAGCTCTGTCTGGTCCATGGCTATGTTGGAGTAGGGGAGGAAAAGACAAAGGCAGGTTATGCCTGTGTTTTCAATCTACTTTCTGATATCACAGTGGATGTGACACAGCAGGAAAAAAGACGTGCAGCATGATCTGTCACCAGCATACAGTGTCACAGATTTCAAGATGGCCGCTATGAACAGTACAGCCAAGTTTTTCCCTATGTTGGGGCACTATGCCTATCATTTTCAATTTGGACAAATTTTATGGTGACAGATACAGAAACTTTGGATCTGATGTTGTTATTTTCATCCATTCCTCAACTGATGGGTCTCAGATCTGACTCTGATCCGACTTGGCTGCTTCTTCCACATCCTCAGATCCAACTCTTGAGCTCCTCCCTTTACCCATAATGCCCTGCTAACCTAACATATCTCAGATCTCTTTTTCTGCCATATCGCTTCAGACACAGATCTGTTCTCTCTCAAGTTATTGGGTGTTTTCCATTAAAAGTAGTGAGTTTTTCTCAACTTAATTCTCAATTCAGACTATCCTTTGAATGTTTTCACCTCTCTTACATTACTTTAAGGAGCTTCTCAGATTCTAAGCATCAGGCTTTTACTTTTCCTTTCTACCGAACCTCTGGTATTACCTCAAGTATCATTGTTGGTACCTTTGTCTTTCTTCCTCTTCCCTTTCTATCCATTAGAGGGTATTTCTTTGTACCATATACTGTTAAAAAATCCTTTGTGTTTTCTTCTTCACATATTTTTTGGCTAAAGACTACTATCTCTGTCTACTATGGTTCATACGTTGGTACTAGGCTATCAGCCCTAGGGCCTATACAAGCCTAGCCATAACAATTCCCTGGCTGTTTCTTCCCACAATATTTACTTCCCTGGACCCCTGTCTAGCAGGGCAACTGATGTGATCCCCGGGGTGAATTTCCTATCTCCCATCCAATCGTCAAGCTTCCTTTTGAAGAGGAATAATATAAAATAAAAAGGTGTTGCGGCGGGAGAGTAAAAACACAAATAACAAACGATAGGTAAGCACTTTCGAGGCTGCCCTCTTCTTCAGACCTTAATAAAACAAATTCATATTTTAAAGGTTTAAATACTAGTAACAACCAATAAAAACAGATATTAACTAATGAGGCAAACCTCTTTTTTTTCAAAAGAGGTTTTAAAGAGACAGCACTATTCAGATCGGTGGAACATATACTTTAAAGTCAACAATCCATCTTAGTTCGATATACTCTGTCTCATTACATAGGTCTCCCTCTCTTTGGCTCTCATTAATTTTCTGTAGAACTAAAAACTTAAAATTATGATCCATAACGAATTCAGATACATGCTTGTCCAGTGCATTGGTCAATTTGTTATTACGTATATCATTCAAATGTTCCCTAACTCTCTCCTTTAGCATACGATTAGTCTTACCTATATATAAAACAGTGCACAGGTTGCACTTAGCCATATATACTATTTTCTTAGTGCAACAGTCTACATAAAAAGAAAACTCTATTGGCTTGGAAGACAGTAGATGTATAACCATAACAAGTTGACCAGATACTGCAACAAGCTTTACAGGCCCTACATGCGTATGTGCCCTTACGCTGTGAAGTAAATCGTTCATATGTTCTATTATGTTTGTAGCACAAACGTTGCTTCAAATTCCTACTATTTTTGAAGCTAAATCTGGGAGCAGGCTCTATTACCCTACTGATTTGGGGATCTGTTAATAAAATAGGCCAGTTCTTTTTCACTACCTCACAAATTTTATTAACGTCCCCAGAAAAAGTTAAACATAACCTAGTCACCATTTCAGTACCTGCTCCTCCATCATCCTGTACAGTCATAGGGGACTTATCAGAAAAGAAGGGTTTAGTTTTATTTTGATCTAACAAGCTCATTTCCTTCATTGCTTTGTCTATTTCTTCAATTTTTAGCCCCTCTTCTTAAAATCTACATTATTCCCAAGTTAAGATTGATTTTTTGGACATTAATGTAAGTAAGAATATGCTTGGTAATATATCAACTAGGCTATATAGAAAACCTTGCAGGAGAAATAATATTCTTCATCACTCAAGTATGCACCCTAGGCATATTACTAAAAATGATGTAAAGAACCAGGTACTTCATTGCATGAGAAAATCTAAAAGAGGCACTAGATGTATTGTATATAGATTTTAAGAATAGGGGCTATAAAATCGAAGATAATAGAACACATGAACGATTTACTTCACAGCGTAAGGGCACATACGCATGTAGGGCCTTTAAAGCTTGACGTAGTATCTGGTCATCTTGTATGGTTATGCATCGACTGTCTTCCAAGCCAATAGAGTTCTCTTTTTATGCAAACTGTTGCACTAAGAACATAGTATATATGGCTAAGTGCAACTTGTGCAGTGTTTTTTATATAGGTAAGACTAATTGTATGCTAAAGGAGAGAGTTATGGAACATTTGAATGATATACGTAATAACAAATTGACCAATGCACTGGCCAAGCATGTATCTGAATGCGGTCTGGATTATAATTTTAAGTTTTTGGTTCTACAGAAAATTAATGAGAGTCAAAGAGAGGGAGACCTATGTAATGAGACAGAGTATATTGAACTAAGATGGATTGTTGACTTTAAAGCATATGTTCCAACTGCCTGAATAGTGCTGTCTCTTTAAAACCTCTTTTGAAAAAAAGAGGTTTGTCTCATTAGTTAATGTCTGTTTTTATTGGTTGTTACTAGTATTTAAACTTTTAAAATACGAATTTGTTTTATCAAGGTCTGAAGAAGAGGGCAGCCTCGAAAGCGCTTACCTATCGTTTGTTATTTGTACATTAAAGTGATTTTACTCTCCAGCTGCAATGCTTTTTTATTTTATATTATTGTTCTGGGTCTGTTTGATTCCACCACTTCCTTTTTGTGTTTTTTCTTTTTGTTTTTATTGGATCCTTTTGAAGAGGGCCAAAGAGGCGCTCTGCTTGACATGTATGGGCAGTCTATTCCAGACTCTAGGGAGTCTCTGGGTCAGGAACCTATCCCTCCAGCATGTTTTGTTCAATGTGATGACAAGGTTTAGATCCCTGGAATGTGTGGCTCTGAGGGATTGGGATTTCTTTAAGTGTAGCATACCCAACAGCTCTGGGTTTGACATGGCCTTGTATGTTAAGCAGAGATTGACTCTGAGTAGACGATATGCGACAGAGTATAGCTGGAGATTTTTTAGACGGTCAGCATAGGGCATCTGCTTTAGGCCTGTGATTCTTTTAGTGAGGTATTTCTGCAGCCTTTCTAGTTGTTGAAGATGTCTTGAGAGGTACATACCGAACGGGGTGTTGTATTCTATAATGGGTCTAATGAGGGATGAGTACAGTGAGACAATGACCTCCTTTTTTCTGGATGAAAAGCAGGGGCAGCTCATGCTATAGGACTGCAGGACTGCAGCCCCCCCACCTGTGAAAATGAATAATTCCCCCCATAAACAAAATAAAAATAATTAAAATAAAAATAATTAAAACAATAAAAAAATTCCGGCCTTTGCGCATGCGTGCTTAGATCCTGACTGCTATGTTAGGCAGACCAGAACTCGCACACATGCGTTCCTACTCCAGACTGCTCTGGGATAGGGAAGGCAGAAAACTCCACCCTTCCAGCCCGGAGGTCTGTGCAGTGATGACCCCACAGACCGGAAGGTCACCGGACTGCATCCCCCGCAGGCTGGTGGCTCCAGCCTACTCACGTCAACCAGGCTCACGTCTCACGGGAGAAGCATGTGTGGGCCGTTATTGGAGGTGATCGGGGAATGGATGGAGGTGATCGGGTTGGCTGCAGCAGCATGTGTATGGCATTATTGGAGGTAATCGAGCTGGCTGCAGGCCGTTATGGAGGTGATTGGGCTGGCTGCAGAAATGGAGTTTTGGACTAAGCAGGAGCATTATGGAGGTGCTGCAGGAACGGAGGTGATCGGACTTATGGAGGGTTCTGCTGCAGGAATGGCATTTGGTGATTGGACTGACTTAACAGGTAGTAGTGTGTGTGTGTGTGTGTGTGTGTGTGTGTGTGTGTGTGTGTGTGTGTGTGTGTGTGTGTATATATATATATATATATATATATATATATATATATATATATATTTATATATAAAATATGGCTAGACTCGTAACTTCTTTCTAATTCATATATTGCCCTTAATATACTGCTCTTTCTCCTCTTCTTCACATAGCACCAGAACTGGTGACTGCACAGAGCCCATAACGTGAGCATAAAGTCATGTTTCAACTTTCATAAAATGCTTAGCATAAATTCCATCATCCATCTGAGAATTTAATTTATTTTCCACTTTTGATTTGTCTGACTTTGTATAAACTGCCTTGCCTTCTCCAAGTATCAGCATTCACTACCACTGTGAGAAAAAGATGAATCCTGGAATGTGAAATGTAGGCCAAGTTTTGGTTGCTTGTGATTACAATCATTACTGTTTTCTCTAGAGAAGAGACACAACTTTGGTCTGCAGATGGATCTCACAGAAAGAAAAGCAAAGCATGTGGGAAAGGTGGAGGAGGGGGCTACATTAGAAATATAATTCTATTTGGAGCTGAAATGGAGGACTGTAAAATAAACAGAATGGTCATAGTGTTGAAAACAGCCATTATCTCTAAATCAATTCTGTGAGGTCTAGACAAAACTGACTTGATTATAAAGCATTGGAAAGTTTTAGAGACAAGTAAACACATGTAAGAGTGTGTGTAACGCCTCAGTTACTACATGGTGGTGGGTAGAGAATAAGGCTTGAACACTGTATCTTGGGCCTAAGTGACAAGAGCCTGTATTCCCTACCCACCACCATTTATAAGACATTTGCAAATTTTTGCCTCATATTTTTTCTGTTCTGTTCCTCATAAAATATGTGGTTTCTGTATTTTTGTTACTTAACACAGATAGTGGTGCAGTGGTAGCATTGTTGCTTGACAGCTGTAGGTTGTTTGGTTTGAGGTGGAGTCTGCATGTTCTTTGTGGTTTTGTTCTGGATATTTGTCCCTATTTTTTGGACTGTATTCCCCCATTACTGGCTTCGTCCAGGTTTTTTTGTGCCAATGTTGAGAGCTATGGTGATAACTGAACTCGCTGAATATGTTTGGGGGCTGTATTCCCCCATTATTGGCTTTGTTCAGGTGCTTTGTGCTAAGATGTTGACAGCTATGGTGAGAACTGAATTCACTAAATGGTAGCCATTTAAGTTTCAGTCTTCCTTTCTTTCATAAAATAGATAACTTGGCATAGTGGTATGTTGTTCAGACTGTTTTGCCCAGGGTTCAATACTTCGCAGTGAAATGTATGGTGGTAACACAGCATTTTATTCTAGCAACTTTCCAACATTATACAAGCAATGTTTAAAATGTGTCCCTGTTTTTTCGGCTTTTGCCCCCCCCCCCAAATTAATTTTGGCTTTTTCCAGATTTCTTTCATTTCTTGTGCTACAAAGTTCAGAGATACAGATGAGTGTCGAGTAGATTTTACAAGGAGCTGAGAGCTGCAGGGGAACAAAAGTTTAGTGCTGCTTATGCTGACTTGGCTTATGTTGTTAATAGCACAACGGGTAGTGTACTTGCTTTTGATGCAGAAGGCTGTGGGTTCTACTCCCACAGGAAGTAGATGTATTGCTGATACTATACTCTGTCGTAAAGGGGATGAATGCGGCAGTCCTCTTTGGCAAAGATGACTAGTAACTATGAACTTGTTATCAGTTTGCCATCCATTCCCTACTGTGATATTACTACCGTATTATTTTTTTAATGCAACATAGGCAATTTATTCCTCAAGGGCAAGAGGCACTTTATTTGTAGATGAAACAATGACGTATAAAGTTGTTTGCTAGCAGTAACCTCTTCATTAGTTAACAGATTTCTTTAATGTGGAATTATTTAGATAACTTTTACTTCTTCAGAGATTGTGCATATTTACTGATACTGGTGGACTGTAGAAGTTTGAGTAGACTTTTATGATGGAAATGTTCTGAATTGGGCAGTTTTGTCATTGTTGGCACATGCATTTTGTTTCATTGTTTACTGGAAAAAATGTTCAAATCAATAAATTTAAAATGCCCTCTAACAACTGTACTGTACTGTACAAGGAATATAATTTAATACAATCAGGAAGGTTTATCAAAGAGCATGTGTATGTTTCGTGTTCAAGGGGCCTATGATTTGAAAACAGCCCAAAGTTAATCTTTATCTGCCAGTGGCAAAATGTATTTTCCTTGAATGTGGGTTTCAATGCTGTTTCAATGAATGTGAGTTTCAAGGGCAGAGAAGTTTTAATGCTAAGTCTATTTTCATTGTGAGACTGCATTGCTTTATTTAGCAGATATCTATTAGGGTCTGTGTTGTAAAATGCAAAATAAAACTTTCAAATGAAATCCAAATCATTGCAGAAGTAAAGCAGTATGCACATTACAGTGTTTATGGTAAATGGGGCAAAATAACCAAGGAATGGGACATTGGAATGGCTGCGGGGGGAGGCTCCATTCAACTATGATTTTGTGAGGGGGGAAGGGCAGCAAACTCAGACAGCCCTGGCTGAACTATACCTCTCAACTGTCCAGATTTCTGCAGAATGAATAGATTTTTGCTTCTTATTTTTGGTTTGTTTGTCATAAAATTTGTGGTTTTCTGGCAAATCATTTAGGAATGAAGTCACTAAATAATGACATACATTGAGTTTCAGACGTTATAACCTTCAGAAAAATGCATGCTAAAGCAAGATCTGTTATTCTATCAACTGTCTTAAGTTTATACAAGAGCAATTTTTAGTACTGTTTGTATGTTCCCCCAGTATATTTATTTGGCCTTGTCCAAATTTCCTGCATTAAGAGGTTGAGAGGTACATGCAAATAAATCACTTTATAGAATTAGGAATATCCAAATCTCTCAACTGTCCCCAATTTTGGCTCAAAGTGTTGCTCTCCCCCTAATAACCCCTCCGCAAAATGGCAATTTTGGAAGAAAACGTGGAGGGTTTACAATTATAAATAACTGTAATGATCAGAGTTATAGATTACTTTTATTTCAGAAATGCATGTAGATGCTCTTATTTTGTCAGCTGCTCAAGTTAACAGTGTTAATATTAAAAAGGTGTCCCTTCTTTGACAGGTTCCCAGCTGTATTGTGTGGCAATTTTATATTTTTGCATCACATTTTTGATCTGTTTTTCATAACACTGTGGTTTTCTGCCAAATTAGTGGCAAATCATTAAAGATTGAAGTTAGAAAATAATGGCAGACATCTGAGTTTCAGATTTCATACCCTTCAGAAATTTCATACTAATGCAAGACCTACTACTATTCTATTATCTTTCTAAGTTTATAAGAGCAATATTTAAAAATTGTCCTTATTTTTGGGCCTGTGTCCCACTTCTGTGTATGGCTTTGTCCAGATTTCTTGCTCTGAGGTTGAGAGGTATGAGTGTCAGAGCCATCACCATCAGCCAGAGACATTTCAAATTGTGACATACTTGTTGCACCCCACTCCCCCATGTAGTGACTCTGGATGTGTCCAAGCAAGAAAAGGAGCAGTTATGCAGTGTAAGTGTGCAGAGTATTCCCCCATCCAAGGTAGACACAAGTACGACAGTGGCTTTTCATCTGTCCTTGATTTTGCAGAATGTTCTGGCTTTCTGTCATATTTTTATACTGTTGATTTATGCTTCTTATTATTCAGAAAATGCATGCTGTCGCAGTGCCCTGTTGCTTTGTGTTTAAGTAGCAATGCTTTAATAACCATCGGGTAAGCTTGTCTGAGATTGTAAGATGCAAGTAACCTTTGATAAGCATACTGTTAAATAATTACCAACACTGAAAGCATTTTGTTGTTGCCATGAAGAGAATATTTACAAAACTAGATAATGTACAAGCTTTAGGTATTGAAATGCATATGGCAGTATTTGTAATAAAGGACAGGATTACAGTATTTTCAGAAGCTCATTACATTTGTTGGAGATTTGCAGTCATCTTTGCAGGCTTTACCCATAAACTAAACAAAATGCCAATCTATCATGTATGGTCCATAACCTGTGCAGTAATCCTTTAAGCAATTTATCTTGAACTTGTTTCTTGTTTGCTGTTCGTTTTTTACTTTGATCGTGTTTTCCCCATGAAACAGGTAGATAGTTGTTGTCAGGCAGCAGGTCTTTTTTGGATAAGAAACATTTTTACAAGTGGGGGTATCACAGAGATTTCTACTTTCAGCATGTTACTTGGTACTTTTATAAAGCTGAATATAAGTTATAATTAGAACTGCAGTGCAAGGAGAAGCTTGTTTTTTTATATACTAGATTTTGACTAGTATTCCAGTAATGTATTTAAAAAGTAATTTATTTTTTCATGTCTCACAACCTTTTTGTTTCCATCTAGATATTAAGTAAGCTGTCATGTAGCCAATGCATTGAAATATTTTTTTCTTCTACCTTTCATTTTGTCTTGACTGGACTCTCGTAATGACGGTTTGGCACCCAGGGCAGCGTATTTAATTAAAATTCCAGTTGTTGTGTTTTTGAGCATAGCTCCACCCCTTTCTAGTTGGCCACACTTTTTCCCATTGGCTCCACCCATTCAGCTGTCTCCTGCAGCCCCCCTTTAATTTGAAGTCACCAGCCGCCACTGATGAAAAGCCCTTAGTGATGAGGTGTGCCACACAGAAGAATTTCCTGACTGTTGTGATGATGTGGTTATCGAAGGTGAGACCACTGTCCACCTATGTCCCTAAGTCTCTTATCACACTTTCAGTTTTTAGTGTACTGCCACCTATGTGGTAATTCACGGGTACATGTTTTTTCCCAAAGGGGATAACTATACATTTCTTGCCATTGAGCTTGAGTCCATGGCTCTGACACCAAGCATCTGTCTCTGTAAGGCCCTTTTGTAGAATATCCACATCATTTAGGGATTCAATAATGGCTCCCAGTTTGCAGTCATCTGTGAATTTTGTTAGCCAGAGTCCCTTAGTGTTGGCCTGCACTTCAGAGAAGTAGATGCCAAACAAGAGCGGTCCTAGGACTGAACTCTGAGATAATCCACTTGTCACTTGTCTGGAGCTGGATTTGGAGTCGGCTACTTTTACAGTGTGGGTTCTGTCAGTAAAACAGTTGGCAACCCATCAAGTGATGTAGGGATTAATGCCCAGCTTAGTAAGTTTATCTATGATTCCAGAGTGGGGGATGGTCTCAAAGGCCTTGGCGAGGTCCAGATAGGCTGTGTGGACCGCCTTACCCTTGTCCACAGCTCTGGAAACTGATTCAAAGAAGTCAATCAGGTTCATGAGACAAGATTGGCCCTTCACTAACCCACACTGGGTGAGGGATCCAGTGTTTGAAGGTTGCCAATGCCTTTGTTTATAAGTTCCATGATAATACATTCCATGGCCTTGCAAATCAGGCTCGTCAGACTGATGGGATGGTAGTTCCCAGGATCCAAGGTGGATCGCCCCTTGTGGAGTGGGATAACTGTAGCTGTGCACCACTCAGTGGCCACGAAGCCTGAGGTGAGGCTAGGATTAAACATGATACTTAGGTGAGGTGCGATTTCATTTTGTAGTTCATGTAGTACACAGCCCGGGATTTCGGCTGGTCCCATGGATGCTGTATTCTTAGCTTTGTAGAGTGTAGTTTTTACCTGTGTGGCCATTATTATTGGACTTTGGTAAACTTTCAGTATTGAGATGTGCCCTTTAGGGGGTGAGAGGGGGGTGAAGTTGGCACTGAATCGATCTGCCAGGATATTGGTAATATCCTTGCGATCAGTATATTTAATGCCATTCTGTTGTAGGTCAGAGCAGATCTGAGCATTGCCATTTAGATTCTTGAGATAGCTATAGAATGCCTTGTGGTTGTCTTTGGAATCTTTGGCAATTTTATTTTCATAACTAGCTTTGAAGGATTTTATGAGGGATCTCAGTTTCTTACTGAGGCTGGTAAGGGAGTTTTTTGCATCCTGGGATTTTCCTCTTTTCTGCAACAGTTTCTTCCTTTTGTTGTAAAGTTTGTATATGGCAGGGGACCACCAGATTGGCTTCATTTTTTTGGAGGAGAGCATCTTGGTTCTATTTGGGATGGTACGATTCATGCACAAGTAGATGTGCTCATACAGTGTCTTAGTGTAGGATTCAGCAGTCAAACTTTCATGGGTGTCATGAAGTTTGTCACTTCTGACTTGAGTAGCATAAAGTTGGCTTTGGAGAAGTTTTTTACGGAGTTTTCCTTACTGGGGGTGGGGGAGGGATGTGAATGTCAAGGGTGATTAGCTTATAGTCAGACCTGACCAACGAGGGGGTGAGCATAGGTGTGGAGCATCGATTTCCCATGTTGGTAATAACCAGGTCTAGGATATAGGAACCCCTGGTGGGACTATGGATTAGTTGATCCAGGGAATTGGAATTTATGAATTCCAAGAACTGTTGGGCAAAGGTGTTGGAACACAAGTAGTTTTCCCAGTTAATGGCAGGATAGTTGAAATCACCTAATATTAGGGTGTTTGGTTGTATCTTAACATTTTTCAGTATGTTTAGAAAGGTGTAGTGAGAATCTTGGGGCATGGTGGGGGATCTGTAGCGAGCTACAATTTGGATTGCAGTCTTACCTAGTGGTAGTTGCACCTGGAGAATTTCAGACGCATTGTGTTGGGCAACTAGCCTGGTGGTGTGAATATCCTTGGTGAATATGGACACTCCTCCACCTTTAGTATTTCGGTCTTGGTTTGGTGGCTGAAAAGTGTGGTAAGAGTTGTAGCCTAGTATAGCAGCGATGCTCTCTGGAGCCTTGAACCAGGTCTCAGTTACTGTACAGATATTGATGATCTCCATTTTTAGGAGTGCCTCGAGAGAGTGCATTTTGAGGTTTAGACTTCTAGCATTGAGTAGCATTTCCTTCAGATTTTGCATGCCTGTACCTGTTACAGTGGTGGTTTTGTCCTTTGAACATTGCCTAAAAAAGGCACTATAGGGGTGGCAAGAGCCTTAGCCAGTAACCAGAATCCCAGGGGCGACAGGTGCAGATCATCTCTGGCAAAGCATCATGGTCTGTCGATCATGTCATTCCAGGTAGACAGATACTGGATCCCCTTTGAATGACACCAGAAGCTTAGCCAATTGTTGAAGTCAATCATTTTGTCCTTATACTGTGGTATCATTCTGGGCGAAGGCAGGATGCTACTCAGGGCTAAGGTCATACCTGCCTGCACCACATGATTTGAGATATCTTCCATGTCTCTTTTCATGTAGTCCAGAGAGGTACGTCTCAAGTCATTCACTCCAACATGGACAATGACAGAGTCACATTTGTGCTTGTTGTGGAGTGACTTGAGTGCATGCATTATGTGGCATATCCTGGCACCCGACAGGCAGCTGATTGTAATTTTCTCCTTGTTGAGCCTGGTGAGTGGGACATCAGTGTGCCTGACTATAGAGTCACCTATGACTAAAGTGCTGGGTATGTTGTCTTGCCTTAGGGGCTATTGTTGGGTGGCACACTGGTGTTGTGAGCTATGTGACAGTTTGGTTGTGAATGGTGTTTGTTTGCATTTCAGCTTCAGAAGTCCTTGTTGCTTGGGCAGGTTACTGTTAAGGGCCTCCGCATATGGAGGTTTAGTGCTGCTATGTGAGGGTGTTGGTGGTGTGAGTTTAGAAGGGCTATGTGTTGCTTGAGGTGTAGTGTGGGTGTTAACCTTCTCCTCTTGACTGTCTAGCACAATCTTGGGTGGAGAGAGCTTTGCTTCCAGTTTGGCTATGTAAGTGCATCTCTCGCAGGTTGTAGTGTTGGATGGTAGGAGGAGAGGGTTGTCTGTGTACATGAGGCAATTGCTGCACTGCCCCAGTATGCCCAGATTCACCAGGTGGACAGGAGAAATAACCAGAAGCTGACCCTTGGACATGCCTGGTTTGGTGCTTTTTTTTTTAAAGTACAAGAGCTGTTTTCCCTTACCTTAGCAAGGTACTTTGCAATTATAGGCTGTTTAGTGCCTATGATTAAATTCTCCTTATTAACAAGGAGAGTTGAATTCTTGTATCAGTTTAAGGCTTCCTAGTGCTTTCCAGCAGGTTTTAGAGCAAGTGCTAGTCACAGGGATGCTTAAAGGTAAGATGAAAAAAAAATGGTTTATCCCAAACACTGCAGTGTGCACTACAGGAGTTAGATGTGAAAGTAGGTAACTTAAGTTTTACCAGTCTAAAAAGTTAGGTTTTAATGGAGCGTCACTATTTTTAAAACAGCAAGATAGATTGAAAGGGGGTGGTCACTTTTGTATTCTGGTACTATGGAATACAGTAGGTTGGCCAATAAATTTAAATAGTTGAAGGGGAGTGATTTCACAAAATGATAATTTTGTGCCTACTCACACAAGCCAGTAAAAGCAGGGATGAAATGAGATATATGGTCAAATTAACATAAGGGGCAGACAACTAGAAAGACAGTGGTGTTTAAGAACACAACAGTAACCGGGTGGGAGGATGGGGAAAAAATTTCTGGCTGACTCACAAGAGACAGAGCTGTGGTCTCTTTTCAAGTTTTAATGTGCAGTTAAAAGCAGAATACATTAAAACACAAGGTAAAGAAAACAAATCACAGTATTCAAAATAGAAAAAGGCAATAAAGTAATACAAAATACAACAAATATAAAGCAAACTAACCTTTCCCTCACAGCAAAGTGTGGCAGAGTCTGGGTGAGCTTTTTTAATAAAGCAGGCAGGCAAACTCACTGGATTAAAAAAATGCGTTTCCTGTGGGGACACAACTCCTAATTCTGATACCCACAGGGAATGTGTCTATTGCTTGGGTGCTGCCCACTTAGATACCAGTTGTTCAATTCATGCTTGTTTCAACACCACAGTCCTTAGAGACAGAAGAAATAAATAAGTTTTGAAGAGGCTTCTACCTTCTACCTCCTCCTCTTCTCTTTCAACTGGGACTCAAAACCCCTTCAAGGGGGCTGACAAAGAAAGCCTAATTCAGCTTCTAAAGACAAAGATACCAGAAAAAGGTCTCTGGACCCATCACCAATATTGGCTCCAACCTCTGAGTCACCATCAAAATTTTCAAAAAAGTTGGATCCAACTCCCTCAGATCCTACTTCCTTAAAAACAAAATCTCTTTGGATCTGGTTGCTATGATACTCACCAGAGCTGATACCTACTTGACTTCCTTCTCCCTTTTTACAGGAGAATCCATGGAAGCACTCTAGACTACCATATACCAACTCTTTGCTTAGGTCCTGCAGAAGCTTGTCTGTGGTTGGTGGATAGGATAACAAGGAAATTCCTCAGAGCTCAAATGCAGATGGGGGTAATTCTGGGTCTGGTTCCTATCAGACCCGTAAGCCTGCCCATCACAGATTCTCACTTAATTTCTCCTTCGCCAATCCATCCCATGGTTACAGAGCCCTCATATCTGAGATCCATAGATCCATGTGGGTGTCCATGTTGGATTTGAAGACAGGTTGCTCTTCGACTCTGACTGCTTCCCTGAGCCATCTGCCTCTGATTCTTTTGAAGCAGGAAGACTCTTGGAGTCAAAGCATAGGTGCCAGCTCCAGGGGGCTGGGATCAACTCCAAAATCTTTTGAGCAATCCTTGCCTTTTTATGCTTCCTGGATAGCATGGAAACAACTCCATCCTCAGGAAGAGGGCCTGAGGGGAGTCAGGGGTCATTGGCACAGAGAAAATTGGTTCCAGTGCTGCCAGCTTCAGTCTCGCCTAAGCCCTCTGCCTTTGAGACTGTAGAGAGGGCTGTCTCTTTGCCTAGAGAGAGTGCATCCTTGCTCCCCTTGGACCCATTTCTTTACTATCTTCAGGTCTTAGTTCTGAGCCTCATATTTCTATTCCACATGGCCAGCCAACCTGCTCAAGTCTCTAGTCAGTGCCTCAGGACTCCCCTGTCATTTCTGATATCTCACCAGACAGCCTCAGTGATGAGGTCCCTTGGAAGAAAATGTGTAAAAGGAGACACTTAGAATACCCTCAGGAATCTGTCACTGAGGACATCAACTTTAATGAAGGGACGGGTCCTCCAGATTTCCACCTGAGGGCATCTCCTTTTGAGACATACTTGAACTTCTAAACAAAAAGGTGGTTGGTCATCCGACACCACATCCTAGGAGGAGTCAGTGTTCCTGGAGGCTTTAGGGTCTGGCTTGACTATGACTTGGCTTACTCCACCAGCTGATGAGTTAATAGACCTTGTCTCATGCGATGCATGGAAGGAGACAGATACTGTGGAACCCATCCCCAAGTGCTCAGATAAAATTTTAGCCCCCCCCCCCAAAGGAAAGAGTACACTGGAATAAGGGTGTCCCGGTAGATGCCATAGTTGTGGCAGCAGACACTAAGAAAGATCTAGTGGAGCAGAGCTCATCTGTCCATCCCCCTAACAGGGAGTTTAGGGTTTGGACAGATTTGATAAGTGCATTTATGCTTCAGTGGCTTTTGCTCTACAGTCATTGAATTATCCAGCACACTTCATAGATAGAGATTTGGCTAAAGAGCTCTCCAAATGTCTTTCTGGGTCCATGTCTGTGGAGGACCAAAAGAAGATCTCTTCACAACTGGCCACCCTCTAGTCCATATCTAACATGTCCATGAAGTTAATATCCTGTACTGCAGAGGGTCCCTCGTGGGCAGCGGGTTCAGAAAAAGCCATCAAGGGACATGCCTGGATTTACCTATGGGATTTTGTGGAACCCTTCATGTCTTCATTCATTAATGCTCCCTTCAATGGATTTTCCTTGTTTGGCCCAAAGGTGAAAGAAATGGTCTCCAGAAGTGAGCAAAACAGAAAGACTTTGCCTGCCATTGGGATCTATTTTTCTGCTTCTCAGAGACCTTTTTCCCAGAATCAATGAGGAGGCAAAAAATTGTGGTTTTGCAATTCCCTTTTAAGATTCATGAGAAGCTGGCTCTTTCAGAGGAGGGGGGACTCTTACAGAAGATGTCACCCCCATGGCAGAGGTGGCATGCAGAACCAGGGTTTCTAGGATGTTTTCTCAGACAAACCCTACCAACGCTCCTGAAAGGTTGCCTGGCTACTGCTCTCTGGAGGCAGTCAGGTGGCATTTATCTCTGTACCTCAAAGCCTGGACATCTATCACAAAAGATTCATGGGTGCAGAGAATTATATCCAGAGGTTATTTCATACCATTCCAAACTCCTCCTTCAAAAATGAAAAGAATCCCCAATGTTCCACACAATCAGAGAGAGTTTGCAGCCTTAGAAATAGAAAAACTGTTCTAAAAGAGTCATCCTGAAGGTCCCCTCAGATCAGATAGGATTTGGAAGCTACTCATGGTTATCTTTAGTGCCAAGAAAGACAGGGGACTTGAGACCCATTCTGGATCTCAGCAAACTAAATCAATATGTGAAGTATTCATGGTTCTGAATGATTGCAGTTCAGTCTATTTTGCTTCTGCTGTGAAAGGATGATTGGATGTGCTTGCTAGATCTTCAAGATTCATGCTATCATATCAAAATGAACAGATTTCTTTGAAGATATCTCCACTACCAGCTGCGAGCCAGTCATTACCAGTTCAGAGCAAGGCCCTTTGGACTCACCACAGTCCCCAGGGTGTTTACCAAATGCATGGTGGTGGTAGCAGCTCACTTGAGACTGCTGGGATTCAGAGTGTTTCCATACCTAGACGATTGGCTCCTAACTGCCTCAACCAGGCATCTACTTCTACAAGCAGGGGACTACTTGCTCCAGTTACATCTTCGCCTAGGCACCACAGTCAGCTACAGTAAATCACACCTCACACCTGTGCAGAGTCTAGAGCTCATAGATGGTTACCTAGACATGGTCAATCAGATAGCGTCTCTCCCTCCAAGAGTTCAGGCACTCAAATCCCAGGTCAGGAAAGTGATCTCACATTCTTCTCTTCCACCATGACTAATCTTGCGAGCATTAGGATGCATTGCAGCAGCAATCACTCTAGTTCCTTTAGCCAGGTATCATTAGCAAATTCTACAGTGAACTGTCTCAGTGCAGTGGTCTATTCTTCAGCAGTCTTTGTTCGCCCCAGTCAAGATTACTCAATCTTGCAAAAAATATCTTCTTTGGTGGCTTCACTTAGATGGATTTTCTCAAGGCCATCCTTTTGTTCTCCCCCTGCCTATGGCCGTGGTGACCATGGACGGCTCCAAATGGGGTGGAGGGGCACTACTTGGGAAGGACAATTCGATGTATGTGGTCCCCAGAAGAGGCCAAGGCACATATCAATGTCATGGAAATGAGAGCAGTCCTTCTAGCATTACATGCCTTTCATAATGGTCTCCCATCCTGTATGATTGCTATTCAGATGGACAATATGTCTGTAGTCTGGTACATCTACAAGCAGACAGGAATCAGATTTTATCCACCATGTTGAGAACCAATGAAAGTGTGGCAATAGGTGATTTCATCTGGATGCTTTCTCACAGCACATACTGCTGTGATCTTTTCACTTCTCCCCTCAACAACAAGTGCAGCAGGTTCTTCACCCTAGTCTCTCCAAGAGTCATAGAGAGATGCTCTGGTCCTTGACTGGCCCTCTGGTGTCCTCTGTGCTTACCCTCCATTATCTGTAATCTTCAAATTTCTACAAAAGGCATATTGGTAGAAGAGCATGGATATCCTCATTGAATCTTTTTAGTCTCTTCAGATTTGGTTTCCCTTCCTGTGGCCTCATCTTCTGCATCTGCCCTGAATACTGGATCCCAGTCCAGACCTATTGTCTCACCCAACAGTGATGACTCATCTGGACTTAACAGGCCTCAAGCTGTTTCTCCAGTGTCATTGATTGCTAGACAGCCCAGACTTTCCTCCCTGGTCCATTATATGTTATTATTGTCTCAAAATGCTTCTACTAGGAAAATTTACAGAAGTAAATGGAATGGATTTGCTTTCTGGGCCCTTAAGAGAGATTTGGACCATTTTTCTTCTCCTATACCAGCTGTATTTTAGTTTTTAGTTCGATTTTCAGTGAATGAGCTAGTTTCTCTACTATTAAGGTGTAGTTGGCTGACATTTTAAACTTCCATTTTGGTGAAAATAACTTTTCCTTAGCTTATTCTAAATTATGCAAGACCTTTCTTAAAGGCACCTTCTTGCCTAGGCCCCTAGTAAAGGATCCTACACCTCCTTGGGATTTAACTATCATGCTTCAAGGTCTGACTCAAGGCCCCTTTAAACCTTCATCCAAGACAGACCTTAGGTTTTTGTCCTGGAAAACTATTTTTCTAATTGCTATTACATCAGCTAGATGGGTAGCCAAACTCCAAGCTGTTTTCTCTAAGCCTCCTTACCTGGGTTTCCACAAATATATTGTTTTCTTACAGACCAACCCATCTTTTCTGACTAAGGTAGCTTCTGAGTTTAATATTAATCAGCTCATTAATGTCTTAATTTTCTTTCCAAATTTCTCTAATAAGGGAGAATACATACTCCATCTTTTGGATGTGCACAGACAACTTCAGTTCTATCTCCATCACACCAAATATTTCAGGAAGACTAACCAATTGTCTGTATCCTTTTCAACTAACAAATTGGGCATGGCATTTTCTAAAGATACTCTGGCCAAATGGTTAACGGAATGTATATCTTTTGTCTATAACCAAAGAGGGCTGTCTTTGCCTAAGCTCCTTAGAGCTCATTTCACAAAATCCATGGCTGTCTCCTCAGCTTTTTGGTCAAGAACATCTATAAATGTAATTTGTGCAGATGCCACTTGGTCCAGTGCTCATGCCTTTATGGGTCATTACAAACTGGATTTGGTTTCTAAGAAAGGAGCTGCCTTTGGCTCCACAGTTCTCCAAAATATCCTTTCATGAAGACCACCCAAGGTTCATCTAGCTGGGGACTCTGTCCTTTTCAGCTGAGGAATGAATGAAAATGATAACATCAGATAAAAAAGTTATGTACTCACCATAACGATACATCTGTGTTGTCCATTTTCATTCTTCCTCAACTTCCCTCCCTCCTAACCCCCTTCCCTTTGCTACTGAAGGGACCTAAGGGATTCTACTTTGAGAATCAGTATCCTTTGTTTGAGCTCCAGTTCTATCTCTTTCATCTATATCTTTTTAATTTCCTTAGGGTATTATCCATGGTTTACTGGGGGCAGCAAACTTGATCTGTGGTATGTTAGGTTATCGGAGTATTATGGGTAAAGGGAGGAGCTTGAAATTTGGATCTGAGGATCTGGATGAAGCTGCAGAGTCATATCTGACACACATCAGTTGAGGAAGAATGAAAATGGACAACACAGATCTATCGTTATGGTGAGTAAATAATTTTGTTTAATACAGAATGGTATTAATGCAGCTTTCATTCACAGGAATATAGTCATATACAGACAATACTAGGCAAGCAATCATGAGGACTATAAGATGTCTAGCCATATACACCTTTAAGTAGACAAACTTAAAAGTTCATGCCACCATTTTGGAGCACTTTTGAGTGCTCACCTCCTAATGCGATCAGGGCCATACATGACCTTGAAATAAATTTGTGTCTGCCTATCCAATCATTAAGACGTTCTTTAAATTAACCTACCAAAGTAGTACTTTGTTTGAACTCTATTCCTATCTCTCCAGACATGTTTTCCGAAAAGATAAAACCTCCAATAGGAATGAGTCATTCATGGCTTGAAAAATAAGATATAGGTCATCTCAGAGCAACTGGTGAGCTGTTTTATACAAGGAGAGTTATACTAAACTATAAAGATAGATGAGAGATTTAAAACCTTTAATTTTCTTGCTTAGAAATCTTAGGTGCCTTTCCTAATTAGTTTTATATTTTGCTTTCTACATACTAAAGGGGCATTTTAATTGATGATGGATCTGATGAGAGAAGGGCACAGTGGTATGATGATACCCTTAGACCTCAAGGTTATTTCCTTGAAAATTAACTGGATCAGATAGAAGGATTTCCTGTCTGTAGCAGAAAATGATGTTTGAATGAGAGAGCTGTCCACCCCATTTCTGCTCATGCTACAACTTAATGTGCAATGTATTACTATGGTCATAGAATTCACAAGAATTATTGCACAATATACTGAACTACATGTCTTTTGGGAACAGGGTGAATGACCTCTGACAGCGATTTTACAAGGATTGGAATGTATCTCTACTATGAAAGAACTATCAGCATAAACAGGGCATGATTTTGGATTTTGATCATGCAATACTCGCAGTATGTGTAGACTTTCTCACAGCAGTGGCTCACCACATCAAGATATAGCTGCCTTAACAGTCCGTTTTTTCATCTGAAATAAGACAGCCCAGCTTTAGCTTAGTCCAAAACAGGATTGCTGTAAGTTCTGTTAGACAAGATTTATTGAGGTGGGTGCTCACGTATCCGACATAGTTTGGAAATAGTAATCTGTAATTTTGTAGTCCTATTTTAGCCAATATCCTCCCATCTAGGCCCACAGTTTATTATAGGGCTGCCAAGAGTTTGGCCAAAGGTGTAGTACCTGCCTATTCTGAATATTTAGTAGGTTAAATTCCCCTCTATTTCTGGTTCTATTTTGGGTAGTTATAATTGTGGAAATGGTCTATGTGTAAGTTTGGTTCTCAACTATTGAAAAACCACTGGATACCAATGTCACATAAATTTATTTGCAAACTGTGTTACAACAATAATACACCTTTTGTGATTTTTAGTTGTTCTTTGTTGGCAAGACAGGCAAACAAGAACTAGAATTACAGGGCATCTTTGGAATGTACATTGGGTAACAATGAAAAATTTGTATCTGCCCATTTCAGTTCAGTTCATTTGGGTTCCTCTGACACTTTTAGATTTTTTTTGTCTTGGCAAAACTCTGATATGAGGTATTCAGGCAGATTACTTAGATGTCAACTAGAGAAATTAGAAGCTAGGTACATATTAAAATGCAATGCTGTTGAACATGCTGGTTTTCACAGAAAAGTAACCTGAAATATATTACTCTAAATTAATGCAACTTATTTGCTTTTTGACATGTAGTTTAAGATTCTTAAGTTATGTCATACAATGCTGAAGTCTTTCTTTAACTTTACCCTTTGCCTGTAGATTACAGGTTAGTACAGCACAGCGCTCTTGAACCACTGCTGCTGGTGCCATTTTTTGATTTTACTGTATCTATTTTCCCCTACTTTATGTTTGACATGAAGCCAAATATAAAATAAAAATAAAATCCCTCTTTTGCACCACATCTGTGAGGTTATTATTTGGCTATTACAGTAACTGTACTAACTAAATAATTACCTCACAGCTTCCCATTAAAACCAGTGGGAACTTTAATCCAGAATTAAGAAGTCATGTTATTTATTAATATAACTTCTCACCTCAACCCACAAATATAGTAATAGGACATGTTAGCCAACCCATGCTCTATTCCTATACAGTCTAAGTACTTGCTTAGCTCTGAGACAATAGAGAAATATTAATTTGAAATTTAGGCCAGAATAACCCTTGAAACTCGATAAAGTGTATTTTTTAACAAAACAGTCAGCTGAAAAAATATGTAGCTTGCAGTTTTATTCAGAGTCAAATAAAATATGCAAATAATATAAATATATACTATCATTGTGGTTTCAGGTCTAAAACAGTATGTATTTCTACATAAAAGTGATCTTTTCATTATTTGTATATGTTGAGGCACACAAATTATATATATATTTTTTTTAATTAAAATTCAAGTTGCAGGTGTTCATTCTCTCTAAGGGTTAGAAACACAGTCCAGTTGTGTTTTACAGAAAGGTAAGTTAGCAAGATTTTTATGAATAAATGCCAGTCTAATTTAGAGTTATAAGCTTTTAAATATGAAGAGCAGAAATTGACAAACAAACAAAAAAAAAAAGAGGGTTAACTAATGATAATTGATGTCATTAAGACTGGAGTTTTCAAATTCTAGCCAACACTTAGAACATTCGTGCTTGAGGCATCGTGTTCAATGAAATTTACTATTGGGTGTGAATCCTAGATCATGGTTGTTTGCCACTGAAATATGTATTTATGCAAACACAGTCAATGTACTTATTTATGTCAGTACCAGACTTAATCCTGCAAACACGTTTTATACAGAACATGGAAACTGGTAGATGTAAAGTTGTCCTGTCTCGTCTTCATTCTATACTGATGGGTTCGGAACTGCTCCTCGGTTCCAACTCGGCTGCTTACTAAAGCTCAAGATCTGAAACTAGCTTGTGGTTCCATCCCTATTCCATGATGCTGCAGTGCTTTCCTCAGATCTTGTTTGCCGCTGAAACAGATCGGATCTACGACTAGCTCGGGCTGAGTAAAAACATTGTTTTTTCTTCTGTCAAACTTATTATAGTTGCCTATGTGTTTTTTTCAGGCCGTCGTCTTTCGGCCTTTATTTTGATAGATAAGCCATTTCGGTAGATATATATATATATATATATATCTACATAAAACTAGAAGTTGTGTTTTTCGTGTGTTTTTGAGGGTCGTTTGTATTTAACCCTCATATCCCTACTCACTGTTTATTGGCTTGCAGTGTGTTTTTGTATAAAGCTGTGTATTAGCTTAGTAGTGTTTTTTATATATATATATATATATATATATATATTTATATATATATATATATATATATATATAAATATATATATATATATATATCTATATATATATATATATATATATATATATATATATATATATATCCGCATTTAGATTTTTTTTCTGATATCTTGCTTCACATTACCAATACTTGTAAGGTTACCTGAAGTGTTGTATGTGTGTGTGATCTTTTGATTTTGCTTTAAGGCTTGTTTAAATTAGAAAGCCTTCCCTTCAGTTGTCTCCCGTTTAAGTTAGAGGGTGTCTTAGTGTCTGTGTGTGTTTGTAGAGTGTTATTGCCATAATGTCAATGCCAAAAGAGGGGGATCCATCTGGTTTCAAAAAATGTCCTAAGTGTTCCCAAAAAATGTCCATCACGGATGGACATACAGACTGCATCTATTGTTTAGGAGCAATCCATCTGCAAGAAATATGTTCTATATGTCATTCTTTTAGCTCGAGGATTTTACAAGCGCTTAAGAATAAGTTGATTTTGAGAGGCTTAATTAAATCCTCCTTTGAGGAAACCATGAACAAGGCTCAAAGTTCTCCCAAACCTCATGCAAAGAGGTCGTCTCCTTCTTCTTCTTCTACATCGTCGGAGTCATTGACAAAACAGTCCAGGATGTCTCCAAAATCTTCTAAAAAATCTGATGAAGACAGACCTACCGTCTCAGTTCCATGTGTGTCAGAACCGATGGTCTTTAAAGTCCATAGCCACTCACCTGCTTTGGAGCCAGTCTCCCCGACTCTTAGGTCTCCTCTGCTCCATTCAGTGGCATCGGCGCCATCTTCTAGATCCTCCAGGAGCTTATCAGAATTTGATGTGGATCGTGGGGTGCAGAAACTACTGCAGACACCGGTGCTTGCTAAATTGCTGTCGGCACTGACTCAGGTGAGTTCGGAGACAACTGTGCCCGTTCCTGTATGCTCTGTTCCTCCTTCGACTCCAGTTCAAGTTTTGGAGCCAGAAAGCTTGGCACCAACAGTGATAAAACCAACGGAACCAAGATCTTCTAAACATTCTTCAATTTTGATCATTCTGACTACCTCAGAACCTTCCAAGGTATCACTAGTCAGATCCGGGGTGGACAGTCAGACCGAGACTCTTTCGGCTCTGACTCTACCCCTTGGGGACTTGGCTTGAGTGAGCTTGGCTCCTACCTTGGCTTTGGAGCCAACCCCATGGTACCGGGAGGATCATCAGATTCTTCGGAACCTGGGATTGTCTCAGGCCATGGGAGGGGGGGCCTTCGCAGCCATGAGGAGAGCTCTGTCCCCACGGACATCATCTGTACTGTCAGAACCAAGCCTTCCATCCCAGAAAGCACTGGTATCTGTCTCTGCACAGGCAATTATCCAATAGTGTAGAGATCCTGAGCCTTAGAAAGCCCCATTGGGTGAGACCCTTTCTTCCGAAACCTCTCTGGAAGGCCCTACCGCAGAGGTTCACCGGAAGAAAACATGCAAGAGGAAGCATATAGACTCCCTGGATGAGTCTATTACATCGGACATGGACCTCGAGGAGTCAGAAGGGTCTGCACGGTCGACCTCTGAAGATGCATCCTTTGCGGACATCTTGGAAATCCTTAGATAGAAAGGTGGCTGGAAGCCCATTACCCCTTCTGATGAGGAGTCTGTGTACCTGAAGACTTTTGGGCCTCAACCTTCAGCCACCTGGGTGTCACCACCTTTCAATGAGCTGATGAAATTAGTGTCTCAAAAGGTGTGGGATTCTCCAGATACAGTGGAGCCTGTCCCTTGAAGGCCGAACAAATTTATCACAGCACCTGATGACAAAACGTTTCTAACTAAAGGAGTACCTGTAGATGCTATGGTGGTGGCGGTGGCCATGAAGATGGAATTATCTGAGACTTCTACATCTGTCCATATTCCGAATAAGGAGTCAAGGACCATGGACAGGTATGGGAAGTGCATTTTTTCCTCAGTGGCCTTTACCTTTAGGTCTCTGAACTACCTCATGCATTTTACGAGACTTCAGAGAGATCTCCTGAAAGACCTAGGAGATACTGTACAGGGTACAGTAGCTGCAGGGGTAGCAGAATTTTCCTCCCAGGTTGCCACCCTAAATTCAGTAGTCAACTCATCCATGAGGCTCATATCTTATGCAGCCAATGCAGCGAGCAGGTCAGCAGGTTCCATAATTGCCCTTGGGAGACATTCCTGGATGTGCTTGTGTAATTTTGCGGAGCCCTTCAAGTCATCCTTGGCTCATCTTTGTTCGGACCCAAAGTAAAGGAAGCACCCAATGTGAACAAGAAGGAAAGACTCTCGATGCCATAGGAGTCATGTTTTTCCACATCTTCTAGACCCTATCCCAAGGGTCAAAAGGGAGGAAAAATGTGGTTCCAAAAATCCCAGAGGGCCTTTCAGAACACGCAGGGTGAACCTTTCTCCAGGGGCAGAGGAGGAGGTTATAATGGAAGATGTCACCCACACAGCAGAGGGGGTCTGCAGAACCAGGCTGACTGCAGTTCTTACTTCAATAAACCCTTTCAGTGCTCTTGAAAGGAGGCCCATCTGTCCATCTCTGGAGGCAGTCAGGAGGTCATCTTTCTTTGTATCCACAAGCCTGGCTAAGCATAACAACAGACAAATGGGTGCAAAGCATTATATCCAGAGGCTACTCAATCCTCTTTTCAATGCCACCTTTACAAATACAAAAAATCCCAGATGTTCCACCCAGTCAAAGGGATCAAGCAACTATAGAAATTCAAAAGTTGCTAGAAAAAGAGAGTCATGCAATCAGTCCCCACAAACCAGATAGGATCTGGAACCTACTCAAGATTCATATTGGATCTCAGCAGACTAAACAAGTCAGTAAAGAAGACAAGGTTCTGGATGGTCATGTTGCAGTCAGTGCTTCCCTTTTTAGGGAAAGTCAACTGGATGTGCTCGATAGACCTCCAGGATGCGTACTACCACATCAAAATGGACAGGCCATCCAGGAGGTACCTGCGCTTTTGGCTGGGAGCCAGTCATTACCAATTCTGAGCTCTGCCCTTTCATCTCACTACAGCCCCTGGGGTATTCAAATGCTTCCCTTTTTAGGAAAAGTCAACTGGGTGTGCTCGATAGACCTCCAGGAGGCATACTACCACATCAAAATGGACAGGCCATCCAGGAGGTACCTGCGCTTTTGGCTGGGAGCCAGTCATTACCAATTCTGAGCTCTGCCCTTTGGTCTCATACAGCCCCTGGGGTGTTCACCAAATGCATGGCAGTAGTCACGGCTCACCTGAGGCTTCAGGGATTCTGGGTGTTTCCCAGCCTAGATGATTGGCTCCTAACCGCTACCACCATGCACCTACTTATTCAAGCGAAGGACAATTCCCTGGAACTATGTACTCAACTTGGCATTTCAGTGAATTATGAAAAATCTGCCTTATTGCCATCACAGTATATCAACTTTATAGGCACAGAAATAGATACAACAAACATGATGATCAGGTTGCCTCCAGAAAGGGTCCAAACTCTTTGTCTCCAGATCTGAGACCTCCTCTTCAAGCCCAAAGTACAAGCAAGGACAGTCTTAAAAGTATTGGGCACTATGGCAGCAGCAATAATAGTGATTCCCTTAGTGAGATTACACATAAGAATCCTCCAGTGGATGCTGTTTACTCAATGGTCCATGCAAGAACTACCCATGCCCCATTTGATAACTCTGATGAAAACCTGCAAGAAAGATCTTCGTTGGTGGCTTCATTCAGATCAAGTAACGATGGGCTGACCCATAGTTCCCCCTGTTCCATTAGCTACAGTGACCACAGACGCTTCCCAGATAGGGTGGGGGATATTATCAGGGAAGAACAGCCGAAAGCACTTGGTAGAACCACGAGGCTCATTTGCACATCAGTGTACTAGAGATGAGAGCAGTGCTCATGGTGTTGCAAGCATTCCAGGACTCTCTTCTGATTGGTATGATTGCAATACAGACAATATGCCACTAGTATGGTACATAAACAAACAAGGAGGAACCACATCTTACCCACTCTGTCAAGAGGCCCTGAGAGTATGGCAGTGGGCGATGTCCTCCCAGCATTTTCTGATAGCAGTGCACATCCCAGGGAAATCCAATGTGATAGCAGACAAACTAAGCAGAGCCATTCTGATGCCACACCAGTGGTCCCTGAAGAAAGAAGTAGAGGAAAGGATATTCCGCAGATGGGGTCACCCTTGCTGTGACCTATTTGCCACAGCCACAAATGCAAAATACAGCAGCTACTTTGCCCTGATCCCCCCTCTGGGGGAGTCCCCAAGGGATGCACTTGTACACGACTGGCCCCCGGAACTCCTTTATGCTTTTCCACCCTTTCCTTTAATACCCAAAGTTCTCCAGAAAGCCATCAGTCTAGGAAGGAACCTAATTATAATAGCCCATTCTGGCCTCGTCAATTATGGTTCCCCTTCCTAAAGCCTCATCTCCTGGAAAAAACATGGATTCTGGACCCAGTGCCAGACCTTCTGATACACCTGTCAGGGAACTTCCATCCATCTCTTCACTCTCTAACACTGACAGCATGGCTGCTCCAATTCCCAATATAGCCAGGCTACACAACTTTACTCCAGAGGTTCGCCACATACTAATTACTTCTCATAAAATTTCTACGAAAAAACTGTACCACAGCAAATGGAAAAGATTCTCAGTCTGGGCTTCACAGCACATCATTGACCCCTATTCAGCACCCTTAGCTTTCCTTTTAGAATTCCTAGCTAAGATTTTCAGTGAGGGAGCTGCTGCAGCATTGATTCGTGCCCAGCTGGCAGCAATATCCAATTTTAATATTGGGAACAAAGGTGTAAACATTATGTCTCATAAACTCTCTAAAGCTTTCCTGAGAGGAACAAATTTGCTAAGACCACCAATATGACCACCTTTGCCACCGTGGAATCTTAATTTTGTTCTTTCTCACATAATCCTACCTCCCTTTGAACCAGCATCATCTTGTGACCTGAAATTTCTGTCTTAGAAAACTATTTTTCTTGTAGCAATCACATCAGCAAGAAGAGTGTCAGAGTTACAAGCTTTAAAAAAAAAAACAGTGTAAGAAACTTATCTGTGTGGAAGATTTTCAGTCCATATATCTCTAGTTAATCACTGTATATTAATCAGATCAGACAAAAGTAGTAGAGATAGCGAAATTAAACTCATCTTAAGTCAAAATAAATAAATAAATAAATAAATAATATATAATTGTACAGCATTACTAAGTATTCGAAAGTAATCCAAGCAAGGCAGGTAGTCTGTTTCCAATCAAAAATCCTTTATTAAGGACACAGACAAGCGATCCAAGTAATACAAAAATAGAGTAATAATTTCCTCACAAGCTTTCTAAATATATATATACTTTTTATCAGGCAAGGGAGTGGTTTATTGTGCTGTAAAAAAAAGTGTTATTGGTACACATGTTAAATTCACATCCCTTCCCCCATCAGTGTGACATTCGAGCTGGTCCTGCCGTACTTAGTAGCTCTCATAATAATATAACCTTTATGTACTTTAAATAAAATTTATAATGATGTGGTACCTCTTATTTAACCATATTATTAAGTCTGTGATTTTATCCAAGACATATTACATGGCTGAAAATATATCAACCTTAGTCCATTTGGCAATCAAAAAATATATATAAATATATACATATACAGTTTACATGTAAAAAATCAATTGTAAAAATCATATTCAATTTTCATAACCTATTGTTGACAAAGATCGCTTTCGTCCTTCTAGACTTCTTCAGGTCTGTGTACAAGAACCCTAAAAGCTATCTATAAAATATATATATAGTTGTATAATTAGTATTGTTATTACACATCATTTTGAATAAAGTGGAAAAAAGAGAACCAGAAAAAGAAAAAATAATACGAAAAAATGTATGATGATGGAAACAAAATATACACTTAAATTGCAACTGATTTAAAATGGCATTTAAAACCAACTGGTAGAATAAAATAAAATAAAATTAGTCATGTAAACAATGTGGCAATTTTTTAAATTCCAGTGTACTTTTAATTGAACAGTAGTAGTTTAGTCCGGGCTTCCTAAAAGAGTTCAGCTTTAATTGCCACGAGTTCATGTTTCTCCAGAATATTCGGGATGTCTCCTTCAAGATCACCCATGTCTATGCGATCCAGGATCTAGAACTTAAAACCTGTCTGTCTTTTATGAAGAGGAAGATGTTTGGCTAGTGTATTATTTTTACATCCAGAGAAGATTTCTGACAGATGACATGAAATCCTACGCTTGAGTTTATTTATAGTCTTGCCCACATAGAATAAATCACATTCATTGCACTGTGCCCTGTAAATTACTTTTGTAGTGTTACAGTCACCCTCTGCACTGGTCTTAATGATTTTCTTTAAATAAGGTCAATAAAAACTATCACATTGCTGTATAAATATAAAAAATGTACAATTAGTTTCACATCTTTTAGTGTTTCTCTCATATGGTCAAGGTTTAAATTCAACAAAACTTCTAATGTTCCTGGCATTCCTATAAATAAAGGATGGGGCTTCACCTAAGATGTTAATCAGAAAAAGGTTTCCTGTGACAATGTCCCAGTTTTCTTCAATAACATATTTGATACTGTGATAATCCAAAGTGTATGCCAGGAGCTTATTTAGAAAGCTTGTGAGGAAACTATTGCTCTATTTTTGTTTTACTTGGATCGCTTGTCTGTGTACTTAATAAAGGATTTTTGACTGGAAACAGACTGCCTGCCTTGCTTGGATTACTTTCGAATACTTAGTAATGCCATGCAATTATATATGTTTTATTTATTTATTTATTTTTTGACGTAAGACAAGTTTAAGTTTGCTACTTCTACTACTTTTGTCTGATCTGATTAATATACAGTGATTAACTAGAGATATATGGATTGAAAATCTTTCACACATATACGTTTCTTACACTGTTTTGTTTTTGGACCCACTACACTTGTTTAGTGGGTGTTTAGAGACTTCGGGGATACCACGGAGATTACTTGTTTTTTTTTTTTAGTTACAAGCTTTAACAATCAAACGTCCTTACATGGTTTTTCATAACAATAGAGTGTCATTACGTACAAACACCTCCTTTCTACCCAAGGTATGCTCGGAATTCAATCTGAATCAATCAATAGACCTACCAATATTCTTCCCTAAGTATGGTAATAAGGCAGAATACATGCTTCGCCAACTTAATGTTCACAGGCAGTTACGCTTCTACTTGCATACAACAAAAACACACAGGAAATTGGACCAACTCTTTGTCTCCTTTTCTGAAAACAGAAAAGGTTTAGCAGTAACAAAGACAACTTTATCCAGATGGTTGTCAGATTGTCTTTCATTTATTTATCAGTCAGCAGACAAACAGTTGCCAAATAAAGCAAGGATGCATTCCACCAGCTCCATCTCAACTTCTCAGGCCTTTAAAGCAGGATTGCCATTACATACCATTTGTGCAGCAGCAACATGGGCAAAACCTCATACCTTTATCACTCATTACAAAGTACACTTGGCCTCCAGGGACAGAGCCTCCTTTGGGTCCACTAAGAATATCCTTCCGTGAGCCACCCAGTTAAGATGGTGCTAGGGACGTTGTCCCACCAGTATAGAATGAAGATGAGACAGGACAACTTCACATAAAGAAGTTATGTACTCACCATAACACTCCATGTGAGTTGTCCATCTCGTCTTCATTCTTACTTCCCACCCTTCAACCCCCATCCTCTTAGCTCCTGGAGGTTCAAGGAAGTCTTAGTGTTCAGTGATATACTTTGGTCCTTGTCCAGGTTTGTAGATTTGATATATATGTACATCTGCATACAGTTATAGAGTAGAATATAAATTCACCAACAAACAAGATCTGAGGAAAGCACTGCAGCATCATGGGATAGGGATGGAGCCATGAGTTAGTTTCAGAACTCGAGCTTTAGTAAGTGGCTGAGTCAGAACCGAGGATCGGTTCTGAACCCATTAGTATAGAAGGAAGACGAGATGGACAACTCGCATGGAACATTATGGTGAGTACATAACTTCTTTTTCTATCATTTGTAAGTTTGAAGACATACCGTATCCATAGCTTCCTGTGATTTGTATTCCACTTTATGTGTGGTTTAGTTCTGCAACATTTGTTATGCCTCTTTTTTTAGTTAAATTTCTGTTACATAAGTAAATTTCTGTTTTGAGATTTGTTAACAGTGCCTGATGCTGGCATCTTTGATAGGCAAGTATGGGTCTTGCATCATTTGCTTGCATGTTCTAAAAGAGGTCAAGGATCACAGACTGGAGAGCCCTAAGAGTTTTTTTTCTACTTTCTTGTGGGGTAGAATATAAAGATTCTCACACATAGATATCTTCAACTCTGTTTATACAGGAGGATGTCTCTTTATAGTTCTCATATTTCCTGTATAGGACTTAGCCTTTAAAAAAGTCTGTGATGTCACCTGAAAACTATTAGATTAGTCAACTTTAAGTTTTTTTCTTAACAAAACACATTTGCGGTTAATGGAACTAAGATTTTATGAACAGAATTCATTCAAAGTGTCATTATTTTCAGAAGTTATACTATACCACAATTTTCACCATGACTCATATTTTTTTCAGTGTATGACAATTCAAATCTAGTGGTACTCCAGCTAATGACATTCCAAATTTAAAATTTAACTTTAAGACTGATACAGACACTTACCTTTTATAATTTTTGAGTATATCATCAATCATAAATAGATATTTTCTGTTGTAGACAGTGGAAAGTCATAGCTAACTGCAATATAAGTATACACTTTTAGAACCTTGACTAACATTCATTCTTTCATTGCAAATGACTGGATGCCTAGATAATTTTCTAGCAAAAATTCTTACTGTTTTGAAAGCAAGCCAGAACCATAAGATAAACATAATTAGCAAACCAATTAGTACAAAACTCAAGAGTGTCATTATTCTGACAAAACTGCATTATAGTTTTCAGGTTTTAGCTACACTGTTAGTACAGAACCTTACACACTAACTTTTAATATAAATCCATACTTATTAAGTGTCGTTCTGCTAAAAATGTATGAAAAAAGTGAAAAGGTAAAAGAAAAGTGGAATACTTTTTCTTCACCATATTACTTGAATGTTAGTTTAATTTAATAACATACATTTTTTTGTCTTTCCTTAAAGAAGTAACTTCAAAAATCTTTGTATTTAATCATTTCTACCACAGCATTTTGAAATGCTTCTGATGCCCATCTTACTTCCAGATCACAAAGTCTATGATAGCTCCCTATTGAAATGTTGGCAATCAAAATGCCAAGTACTGATAGGCTGAGAAAAAGCCTGAGAATGCAGGAGAAGTGAAAATATTAGACATCACTCTTCTCCTTAAAACTTCTTTTTTGCAGGGGGCAAGCCCCCCCACCCACTCCAAACTTATGTATGCTAAATCTAAGATCACTATACCTTGGAGAAAAGGAAATATTCTAAGAAATGACCATTCCAGATAGTGTATATAAATCCATGTTTTGGTCAGCATTACAGGAGTCACTAAAGCGGGTCCCAACATGTCAAATGGTTACCATATAATGACGACGAGTTTCATATATATATATATATATATATATATATATATATATATATACACATATACAAAAAGTGTAGTTGGACAGAAAAATACAGCTTACTGAAAACAGGATGTTACTTTTTCTCATTTAAAAATTACAAAGAAATAGAAGCGCCCCAACAAATCACCAAATAAAAAGAAATAAAACGCTTTTGCATGGAAAGAACCCCGTAGGCAAAAGAACCATTAAAAACTGTTTTTAATATAAAAATAAAATCATGAGATTAAGCACTTTCATCCATAATAAACATTCTGGACTTATTCAGAATCAAAATAACTCACATACATCTGCACTTATATATCACAAGAATTAACTAATAAAGAACAATTCTGAAAACAATTAAGAGTTGCATCCTCTTAAAGTGCCAATTGCTTAACATTCTACTATTCCTTATCAATTCCATTTTGACTGTCATTTCAAATTCTTTACAGCTTGTGAATTTAAAATCTGTTGTAAAGAAATATGTTTGTTGATCCCAGAAACATGGGAAGCTTGCAATTCTAATTGCCACTTCATTTCTTTTTCTTCTAATTTCCCTTTATAGTCCCCACCTCTTAGATCTAAAAGGACTTGATCTAAAATACCAAAATAGAATTTGTTAAATTTAGAACAAGACTTAGAGTGGCTGTACAATGCGTTAATATCATTCTTTCTCTCTATATGGTATAGGTGTTCATAAATTCTGTTTCTTAAAGTTCTATCAGTTTTGCCTACATAAAACGCAGGACATGTTAAACACGTAGCAAGATAAACCACTCACTGTCTGACAATTCCCTTTTAAGAAATTAACTTTTGATTTACTTTTATTCTGTAGTATTAATGAGCTATTTTCATAAATATAACTACATTGGGCGCATGCCCCACATTTTTCTTACCATTTCTTTTTATTTGGTGAATTTTCACATTTAATATATTTGATTGTAAATCTTGACTTTTTCTTTACAAGTCACAGCATGATCAAGTAAATTCCTGCTAGCATGTCAAACAAGAACGTGGCCATATGGATATGATCCGGAGCTATGCTGATACACTGTAATGGTAACAATTCTTAAGGAGAGAAAGTGACTTCATACCCAGATTTGGACCCATCCATATGATAGTGTGCTATGTAAAATTATGAAGAGAGTCATAATGGTCCTAATCCAAAATGGCATATGAGACTCAGTTCTGTTAAATATGATACACTGAGGATTTGTTAAGAGAAGATCTTGTCTTTTTGAATTTCCTGACATTCTTTAAATAAGTAGGAACAGCAATAACACTATTAGCCTGGAAGTGGGTAATATCCTGACTGTGCTAAGGATTTTAATAGTATTCTACATAAGGGAATAACTCAGACATTAAAAGCATTATATGCCAATCCACTTGTAATTCAATGCATTAAACATTCTATAAGCTGCAGGATGCAGAAAGTCAGAGAGAAGGGTTACCTGCCTATCTTGATATGGTCAGTGATGGTATTCCAAAGGGATCTGTACCGGGTCCACTTCTTATTTGGACTGTGCCTGTCAGGTATAAAAGTGGGAAGAGGTCTTAGAAAACTCAGTATACTGATGATTGCAAACTGAGTAGCACAATTACTTCAATAATGTTTTAGCAACCATTACATTTTAGTAATACATTTGAATAATTTTGTCATTTGGAATGGCTTAAGATATATAATGTAGATTTAGTTTCCTAAACTAAGTTTTCTTAACATCCATTGTCATACAAATAATATTAATATATGTATAACATGCTCAACTGTTTTAAAACAGCATCTGCTTTCAATCACATGCATTTTTATTCTTACTCTTTATGCATTCCTGCCTTATCAAGATCAATATGTTCAATTTTCATCCACTGATACTGAAAGATAATAATTGTTCTTGTGCCAACACTATTAAAGTGTATTCCAGGCAGCATACCTCTCAACTGCTCTGCATTTGGCAGAGCCTTCTAATTTCAGCAGTGGTTTAAATGTATATTTCATTTAACAGCTATGTCCTTTGACAACTCTGATCTGTGCTCTTTCATTGACTTATTTGCAGGGTCAGTGAAAGAGGATCTTATCACAGACAAAACTGCATTGATGCAGTCACTAAGGGCTTCTGGCTACATTGTGCTTTTGGTCCGTGGAAAGGACCAATATCATGGTGTAACCAGAAAAAAATTGACTAATAAACTGTGGTGTTGGACTGTTTTCTATCTGTACTGCGTCATAGGTCTATTAGACCAATCCATGCAGACCAATAGCAATGTGTAGCCAGAAACAGACGATGTGAAGTTGTCCTATCTCACCTTCATTCTGTACTTGTGGGTATGTTACCGATTCTCGGTTCCGACTCAGCTGATTACAGAAGCTCGAGGTCTCCAACTAGCTTGTGACTTACTCCCTATCCCATGATGCTCTAGGGCATTCCCCAGATCTCATTTGCTGCCGAAACAGAGTGGGAGCTTCATCTAGCTCTGGCTAAGTGAATTTTGCTTGTTTCATATAATTGATTAATTATTTATACTTTTACCTCTTTTGTAATTAGATAGTTTTTAGCTCATGCTTATTTAGAAAATGTTTTGCATTTCTATCTTCATGAGTGTGTTGTTATTGCAGCCATCATTGTATTTAGGCCTAAGCAGTTTACCCTATCCTGTTAGTTGAACAGTTAGTGTTTTTGGTCGCTAAGAATAGTTAGTTTACAGGGTAGTTTTATTCTAACCCTATATTATTGCAGAGTGTTAATAGTTTAAATATTTTTTTCCTGTAAAGTTATTGTTTAAAGCTTGGAGTTAAAGTTGGATTTTGCGTGTGTGTGTGTGTGTGTGTGTGTGTGTGTGTGTGTGTGTGTGTGTGTGTGTGTGTGTGTGTGTGTGTCTCTGCATAACTTGTGATATATCTATAGTAATATTTAGAAGTGTATTTTTTTCTTATTATCAAAAAACATTCTTTTTTCTGAGCTAGCTCATTTTCAGTTAGAAAGCTGCTTAGCCCATTTTAGTTAGCCTTTTTTTCTTTCAGCTTCCTTGTTACTGTAGTTGTGCTGTTGTTTTTTGGTAGCTTCTTAATACCATGTCTAAGTAAACAAGAGATGCAAAACCCTTGGGGTTTAAAAAGTGCCCTAAGTGCACTCAAAAAATGTCAATTGCAGATGGACATACTGAGTGTGTATAATGCCTGAGGGCAGTACACTTGTAGGAATCATGCTCAATTTGCCATTCCTTTAGCTCAAGAGTTCTTCAAAAGAGAAAGAACAAGTTAATTTTAAAGGGATTACTGAAATCTTCTTTTTCAGAGGCTTTAGAACAGGGTTAAAGTCCTTTAAAAAAGACTTCTTTCCCCCCTCAGAAATCAGACAAAACTTCGAAAAGATCATCCTCTACATCTTCGGAGCAAACAGAGCCATTAAGAATGTTGATGAAGATGTCCTCAACAAACCCAAAGTCTGTCAGGCCCAAAAGACCTTCCACCTCAGCTCCATTTACATCGGAGCTGTTGGTGTTCCAAACTCAGAGCCAGTCCCTGGATCTGGAGCCAGTATCTTCGACATTAAGGTCTCCTATTTTGCAGACTATAAGATCTCCGTCTCCCTCCTCTCGATCCTCCAGAAGATGTGGATCTTGTGGTGTAGAGACTATTGAAGACACCAGCACTAGCCAAACATTTGTTGGAACTGACCGAGAGGGCTTCAGAACTGACTAGACCTGCCCTTTCATCATTGATTCCTCCTCCAACCCGACTGGTGGCCTCAGAGCTGGAATGCGTTGAGCTGATAGTAGTGGAATCATTGGAGCCGAGACCTGCTCCAAATTATATGGCTCCGACTGCTCTGACTTCCTCGGTGCCATCTGAGGAGTCTAGGAGCCAACATTTTCCAGTCAGGACCAGAGATGACAGTCAGATTGAGATTTTTTTGGATCCGAACTTGCCTCTCGGGGTCTCAGTGCATGTGAGTTTGGCTCCTACATTGGCCTTGGAGCCAACCCCCTTGGTGCCCCAGAAGCCTTCCAGTTGTTTGGAACTGAAGGCTTCCTTGGACCATGGGCAAGGGGCTTTCGAGGCAATCAGGAGAGTGGTGTCCCCATGGGTGGCCCGACTCTCAGATCCAGTCATTCATCCCCCAAAGACACCGGTGTTTGTCTCAGCACAACCGACTCAACACAGACGTGGAGACCCAAGGCCTCAGGATGCCCCAGTGGATGAACCCTTCTCTTCTGAAACCTCTCCAGAGTGCCCTTCTGAAGAGGTCCCTCACAAGAAATTATATAAGAGGAAGCATTTGGACTCCCCAGAGGATTCGGTCACATCTGACACAGACCTCGATGACTCAGAAAGGTCCCCATTGTCACCCTCTGAGGATGTCTCCTTTGCAGACATCCTATAAATCCTTAAGCAGAGAGGCAGCTGGTAGCCCATCACCCCTTCTGATGAGGGGTCTGTCTACCTGAAGGCTTTTGGGTCTTGCCTTCCACCACTTGGGTGTCTCTGCCTTTCGCTGAACGTATGGATTTAGTTTGTCGAAAGGAGTGGGAGTCTCCAGACTAAGTAGAACCAGTTCCCCTGAGGCCAAATAAATTTACTACATTGCAGAAGACAAAACATTCCTTACAAAAGGTGTCCCAGTAGATGCTATGGTGGTGGCGGTGGCCACCAAGAAGGAGTTGTCAGATATGTCCACTTCTGTCCACGCCCAAACAAAGAGTCACATACAATGGATAGATATGGAAAACGCATGTTTTCTTCAGCGACCTTTACACTCAGGTCCCTGAATTATCTTACACATTTCACTAGGTTACAGAGAGATCTCCTGAAGGAGCTTGGAGATACTTTCCAGGGTTCAGTAGCTGCAGGGGTATCAGACAAAGTGTCCTCCCAGCTCTCCACCTTAAATTCAGTAGTTAACTCATATATGAGGCTCGTTTCTTACACAGCCGATGGAGCGAGTAGGTCAGCAGGTTCAGGAATTGCCCTTAGGAGACATTCCTGGATGCGCTTGTCTAACTTTGCGGAACCCTTCAAGTCATCCTTTGTTAATGCCCCCTTCGACGGCTCATCCTTGTTCAGGCCTAAAGTCAAAGACACACTAACTAGGTGTGAACAGGAAGGAAAAACTCTCTCTGCCATCGGAGTCTGTTTTTCCACACCTTCTAGAATATATTCTAAAGGTCAAAAGGGAGGGAAATGTGGTTTCAAAAATCCAAGAGAGTTTTTCCAGACACACATGGTGAGCCTTCCCTCAGGGACAGAGGAGGAAGCAATAATGGAAGACGCCAGCCACATGACAGAGGGGGGATTGCAGAAACAGGGCAACAGAAAATCCTTCTTTGATAAGCCCTTTCAGGGCTCCTGAAATGAGGTCCAGCTGTCCCTCTTTGGAGGCAGTTGGGGTCAATTATTTTTGTACCCAGATGCCTGGCTAAAAATAACAAAAAACAATTGGGTACAAAGCATCATATCCAGAGGTTACTCCATAGCATATTGCCTACTCAGAGGTGATCTCTGCCTAACATATAAAGCTATGTCAAACCCAGAGCTGTTGGACATGCTACACCTAAAGAAATCCCAATCCCTCCGAGCTACACGCTCTAGGGACCTAAACCTTGTCACCACAATAAACAGGACATGCTGGAGGGATAGATTCCTATCCCAGAGACTTCCCATACTCTGGAACAGGCTACCTATCTATGTCAAGCAAAGTTCTTCATTAGCACTCTTCAAGAAAAATCTTGATGAGTCGATGGGAAATAGGAAATACACCCCAGGGATCACTTCTGTGTCTCTGCTCGTCAGTGGCACAGGAAAATAACTTTCTTGGGTGGCGTAAGCCAGGGAACCTTGTTGGCTAGGCTTGCGTAGGCCCTTGGGCCGATAGCCTAGTACCTACCTATGAACCTATGAACCTTTTTCTATTCCCGGCCCATGCATAAAAAACATTCTGGATGTTCCACCCAGTCACAGGAAACAAGCAACCCTAGAAATACAGAACTTGCTAGAAAAAAAAGAGTCAACCAACCAATGCCTGGAGACCAGATAGGATCTGGGACTTACTCAAGCTTCTTTTAAGTTCTGAAGAAAACGGGACTGGAGACTCATACTGGATCTCAGCAGACTAAACAAATCTGTAAAAAAGACAAATCTCCAGATGGTTTCACTGCAGTTGATACTTCCTATTTGTGGGAAAAGACAGTTGGATGTGCTCTGTAGACCTCCAGGATGCATACTACCACATAAAACTGGACAGGCCATCCAGGAGTCATCTGCACTTTTAGCTGGGAGTCAGTCACTACCAGTTTCAAGCTCTGCCCTTTGGTCTCTCTACAGACCCCAGAGTGTTCACAAAATGCATGGCAGTAGTTACAGCTCACCTGAGATGTTTAGGATTCCAAGTGTTTCCATATATAGACAACTGTCTCCTAACCACCTCCACCAAGCATCTACTAACAGAGACACCACTCTGACACTTTGTTCTCATCTAAGGGTCACAATAAACTACAAAAAAACTGCCTTATTTCCATCTCAACATATCATTTTTATAGGCGCATATTTAGACACCAAAACAATGATGGTAAAGCTTCCACCACAGAGAGTACAGGCCCTTCGAGCACAGGTTCTAGACCTTCTATTCAAAAGGAAGACTCAAGCAAGGACAGTTCTAAAAGTGCTAGGCACCATGGCAGCAGCAATAAATGTAATTACCTTAGTGCAGCTGCACATGAAAATTCTACAGTGGCTGCTGTTCACTCAATGGTCCATACAGAAACTCCCTATGTAAACAGCATCTTGCAAAAGGGACCTTTAATGGTGGCTTTATTCCAACCAAGTGACTTTAGGTCGACCTTTTGTTCTTCCTCAACCGCTTGCCACAGTAACCATGAATACTTCCCAGTTAGGGTGGAGGGGGGCATTATCAGGGGAGAACAGTCCAATGCACTTGGCAGGATCACAACGCCGACTTGCACATCAATGTCCTAGAGATGAGAGCAGTGCTTCTTGTGTCACAGGCATTCCAAGACTCTCTTCCACTAGGAACGATTGCAATCCAAACAGACAATATGTCAGTCGTATGGTACATAAACAAACAAGGAGGAACCAGATCTTACCCCTTTTGTCAAGAGGCCCTGAGAGTATGACAGTGGGCAACCTCTTCCCAATGCATATCTTGGGGAAATCTAACGTAATAGCAGACAAACTTAGCTGAGCAATACTGATACCTCATGAGTGGTCCCTGAAACAGGACACAGCGGAAATGATTCTTGAAAAATGGGGCCAGCATTGCTGCGATCTTTTTGCCACATTGATAAATGTCAAATGCAGAAGCTACCTTGCCCTAATCCCCCCTCTGGGGGAATGCCCAAGGGATGCACTTGTACACGATTGGCACCTGGGTCTCCTCTATGCCTTCCCTCTTTTTTCATTGATACTCAAAGTTCTTCAGAAAGCCAGCACATTTGGAAAGACCTTAATAGTTTTATCCCTTACTGGCTTCATCAAATTTGGTTCCCCTTCTTGCAGCCTCATCTTCAGGAGGAGCCTTGGATTCTGGACCCAGTGCCGGATCTTCTGACCCATCCGTCGGGAATACTCCATCCATCTCTTCAGTCCCTTAAGTTGACAGCTTGGCTGCTCCAATTCCAAACATAGCCAGGCTATGTAAACCTTTCTACCTCAGTGCAACATATCCTGATTTCTTCACACAAAGCTTCTACGAGAAGATTATATTTCAGCAAATGGAAGATTTTCCTCCTGGGCCTTAACAAATCATATTGACCCTTCTCTGCATCTATATCTTCTATACTGGAATTTTTAGCAAAACTTTTCAATGAGGGAGCAGCTGCAGCTACTATTCGAGTACAGTTAGCAGCAATCTCTAATTTTCATTTTGGAGGAGGGGGACCAAATGTTTTGTCCCACAGAGAGGTACTACCCTATTAAGACCACCCATTAGACCACCTCTACCTCCATGGAATCTAAATTTCATATTATCCTGTATAATTATTTCTCCCTTTGAACCTACATCATCCTGTGACTTGATTTTCTTAACTTGGAAGACAATTTTCTTAGTGGCTATCACTTCAGCAAGGAGGGTTTTGGAATTACAAGCATTATCTATCAAACCTCCCTATATGCTGTTTCACAAAGACAGAGTTTCACTTTGTACAAACCCAAAATTTCTACCGAAAGTATGCTCAGAATCAAACTTGAATCAGTGCATAGATCTACCATTTTTTCCCCAAGTATGGCAAGAAGGCAGAATATTATATGTTACACCAACTAAATGTACATAGACAATTACGTTTCTATTTACACAGAATAAAGGACTTTAGAAAGACTGATCAATTGTATGTATCCTTTTCAGACTGCAAGAAAAGAGCTTCAGTAGCAAAAATTACTCTTTCTAGGTGGTTGTCAGATTGCATCTCTATTAGTCAGTGAATAAACAACTTCCAGACAAAGAAAGAGCTCATTCGATAAGGGCTATTTCAATCTCTTCTGCCTTTCATGCAAAACTGCCAATTGATGCCATTTGCGCAGCAGCAAAGTGGGCAAGGCCTCATACCTTTATCACTCAGTACAAAGTGGATTTGGCCTCCAGGGACATGGTCTACTTTGGGTCTGCTGTTCTGAAGAATGTTCTCCTGTGAGCCACCCAAGAAAGATGGTGCTAGAGACGCTGTCCACAAGTACAGAATGAAGGCGAGATAGGACAACTTCACATAAAGAAGTTATGTAGTCATCATAATGTTCCATGTGAGTTGTCCATCTTGCCTTCATTCTTATGTCCCACCCTCCTACCCTGGCTTTTGGAGGATCAAAAGGTTACTGTTGGGCATCTGATATTCTTTGACCCTCTTCTTGACTTATAAAATAATGAATAAAGTGGTAAAACAAAACCTTTTATTCTAGCAATTTTCTAAGGTTATAAAATCAGTATTTGAAATGTGTCCCTATTTTGGGGCTGTATTCCCCCAATTATTGGCTTTGTTTTGTATTTTTGTGCTAAGAGGTTGAGAGCTACGGTGAGAAGTGAGAACTGAATTCACTAAATGATATGATAGCCATTTAAGTTTGTCTTCCTGTCTTTCAAGAAACTGCTGGTTTAGTTTAGTGGTATGTTGCTCTGACTGTAGAGCACAGTGTTCTGGGTTCAAGACTTGGCAGTGAAATGCATGGTGGTAACAATGTTTTATGTAAGCAACTTTCCAAAATTATATTTCTAGGGTTATAAAATCAGTATTTGAAATGTGTGCCTATTTTGGGGTTGTATTCCCCCGTTACTGACTTTGTTCTGTATTTTTGTGCAGAGGTTGAGAGCTATGGTGAGAAGTGAGAACTGAATTCACTAAATGATGATAGCCATTTAAGTTTGCCTTCCTGTCTTTCAAGAAACTGCTGGTTTAGTTTAGTGGTATGTTGCTCTGACTGTAGAGCACAGTGTTCTGAGTTCAAGACTTGGCAGTGATATGCATGGTGGCAACAACATTTTATGCAAGCAACTTTCCAAAATTATATACACAATGTTTAAAATGTCCCTGGTTTTTGGCCTTTTGCCCCCCCCCAATTGAAAATAAGTTCAAGAAGCTGTGCAACATGCCTATGGCTTACAGTCTACTGTGATTCTGTATTTATATATTGTGTGTAGAAGTAGACTGTTATCATGGAAATGTTCTGAATAGGGCAGTTTTGTCATTATTGGTGCATGCATTTTGCTTCATCTACTGGAAAAATGTTCAAACAATAAATTTAAAATGCAGTTGTGTGTGGAAGTAGACTGTTATCATGGAAATGTTCTGAATAGGTAAGTTTTGTCATTATTGATGAATGCATTTTGCTTCATTGCCTACTGGAAAAATGTTCAAACAATACATTTAAAATACAGTTGTGTGTGGAAGTAAACCTTTACGATGGAAATGTTCTGAATAGGGCAGTTTTGTCATTATTGGTTAATGCATTTTTGTTTCATTGCCTACTGGAAAAATGTTTAAACAATACATTTAAAATGCGCTCTAACTTAAGTCTAACAAGTGTGCTGTATTATGCAAGGAATATAATTTAATACAATCAGGAAGGTGAATCAAGGAATGCATACATGTATGCATGGCCCTAAAAATGTGCTTGAAAACAGCCCAGAGAAAATTGTGAAAAGCTCAAAATCATGGGAAAATTTTTAAGCTTTACTGTTGTTACCAAGCAACGGATGAAGGTAAAACAGTTTACACCACATTATCTTGACCTGGCCAAGCCTTTTGACACAATCCCCTACTCAGGTGTAGCACAAAAGATGAATAATGTAGGAGCAAACACTTACATCGCTAGCTGCATTGCCAACTTGGCTCACAGGATGCAGGAGATCAAAACAGGGGAAGAGACCAGTCACCAATGGAGTCCCCCAGGGTTCGGTGCTGAGGCTTTTTCTGTTTGGCATATACATCTCAAAAGTAAAAGGAAATACCAAAAAGCTTTAGCCAGCTAAGTTTGACATGACTGCAAGCTAGGAGAAGTTATTGAATCCCCAAATTACTTAACCATCATGCAGGAAGGTTTGTCCCAAATAATAGCTGGTGTCAAAATCATGACAATGCCCTCTGAGAACTGATCCAATTGTTTGGCATTTGGGAACTGTGGGTACAGTGACCTAACTTTTGACCAACATGTGCCCAGAGTCATAAAGCCTTTCTATATTGCACAGCTTATAAACAAATTGATTGTGATTGGATCTAGAGATGATGTTGTCCCCCTTTACAAAGCTCTCATTATATCAATCATTTTGTATAATGCCCACTTTGGCATGTATCTGTCCAGCCCATGCAACAATTGGAATACCTTCAGAGATACCTTACTAAAAGGATACAAGTCCTAAACAATAGGTCTTGCATGGACCACCTCAAAGATTTATTACTATACTCAGTATCCTACAGAGTGCTTAGAGGTGACATGTCTGGCATACAAAGCATCCTCTGACATAATACAGATGGACCTACTGAACATCAGCAAGTCAAATGAAATCAAAAATACTTAGTCCAGGTATCTAAACTGAATGTTGTGGAGAGATGGATATATATATCACAGAGGCTACCAGTGTTCCGGAACAGACTATCCATAAAAATAAAGCAAAGCTCATCCATCCATATTCAAATGCAACCTGGTTCTAAGGATGGGTAATAGAAAATGTACTCCAGGATTTCCCCTCATGTTACTAATGGATAAAGGCAGTTCCTAAATGCTGCATTAGTTACATGGCCCCTTCAAATTATATATTGTATGATCACAGTTGTTCTCACTAGGGCTAATATACAATTATCAGCCATGGGGATAGCTAAGACCAATCAGAAAATGTTAATTCAAGCACCAAAAGGGAATTGGCTTAGCTTAAAATGTCCTCCAAGTGAACCTATGTTGTGGTAGCAAATAGTTATAAAAAATTACCCTTTTTAGTTTACTAAGTGCCCCTGTCACCCCCCCCCCCCCAGTCTTTAACAGCTTTTGGCACCTATGGATGCTATTGAGTTGAGACAAGTCCTGGAGCTAAATCATCGGGTTCAGTGCATTGACAGTGGAGTCGACACCAATGTTTTCAGAGCCGTTCCTTATCCAAAGTGCTTCAGCACTTGACAGCACAGTTCTGAGGTCCTCTTTGGAACTGATCTCCTTTGGAACTGAGAGACTCCCCGAGTCAGTTGTCAGGAAGTATTTCCTCAGCTTCAGTGGCACAGTCATCTGTTGAGGCTGTGGAAAGGCCTTGGTTGGCCCAAGAAGACAGGTGCATGCACCAAGTTCAGAGCTATCCTGACATCCATTGGATTCTGTGCCTCATTCTTCTCATTTGAGTTGACAGGGACAGTCAGAACTGATAGGCTTCGAGACAGCTCTACATTCATGCTGTCTGTCTGATTCCAACATGTCTCCATCAGAGCCTGAAAGAAGTGTTCTGTGAAAACAGACATGCCAACAGAAGCACATAGACTCCTCACCTGAATTGATCACTCTGGACACAGATTTGGATGAAGGAGAAGGATATCCCAGGTCTGACCTAGAAGATGTCACATTTGGGGACATCCTAGAACTGGTGAAGCAGAAGGTGGGATAATCCAGTGAAACTCCTTTGGATGAGTCCATATTCATTGAAGCTTTTGGGTCTGGCTCATCTATGTCCTGGGTGGTTCCACTCCTGATGCTTTGATAGACCTCATAGCACAGAAGGCTTGGAAGGACCCCAGTATTAAAGAGTCAACCCCCAAGAATGCAGACAGAATCCTTATAGTTCCAAAAAACAGGAAAGACTGGTCTAAGGACTTTCCAATAGAAGCCATGGTAGTAGCAGCAGCCACAAAAAAATAATTATCTGTCCATCCACCTAACAGAGAGTCTAGGGTGCTGGAAAGGCAAGGTAAATGGACTTATGCTTCAGTGATCTATGCACTTCTGTTGCTGAATTACCATGCTATTTAACTCATTTCCAGAACGACTTGATTAAGTAGATATCCAAGTCTTTTGGGTAACTTGCTATCAGATATCTAAAAAAACGTAGATGCCCAAATGTCTACCCTTCAGTCTACTTCCAATGCTGTCATGCGATTGCTCTCAAGTGGAGCAGATAGCCCTTCAAGAGCAGCTGGTGCAGGCATTACCATACATCGACATGCCTAGATGAAGCTTTGCGACTTCACTGAAAGCTTCAAGCCATCCTTCATTAATGCTCCTTTCAATGATTCCATGCTTTTTGAACCCAAGGTAAACAAGACACTTACCAGGAGTGAGCAAGACTGTAAGAACCTGTCTGCCATAGGACTCCGTTTCTCCACTTCATAAAGATCCTATTCCAGGAATCAAAGGGAAGGTAAGAAAATGTGGTTCAGAAAATCATAGAGTTTTCACAATGGCACTTCGGGAGATAGACCTCCCTGAGGCAGAAGATGAGGCAATTTGAATGGACATCACCCAAGAGGCAGAACTGAAGAACCAGAGTTTCTGTTGTCCTTTCACTGCGAAACCTTACCAGCATCTCTGACAGGTTACCTGGTTGCTGCACTCTGAAGGCAGTCAGGGATTCTTACCCTTACATCTTCAAGCCTGCAAGCCATAATTTCCAATTCATGAGTGTTAAGGGTAATCAACATAAGCTATTCCATACCCATTTTTTATCCCCAAAAGAAAAGACTTAAGATTACAATCTTCTTCTTCTTCTTCCAGCTGCTCCCATCAGGGGTCACCACAGCAGATCAACTGTTTCCATTTCTTCCTGTCCTCTGCATCTTGCTCTGTCACACCAACCACCTGCATGTCCTCTCTCACCACATCCATAAACCTTATCTTAGGCCTTCCTCTTTTCCTGTTACCTGGCAGCTTCATCCTTAGCATCTTTTTCCCACTATACTCTGCATCCCTCCTCAGCACATGCCCAAACCAACGTAATCTTGCCTCTCTAGCTTTGTCTCCAAACCTTCCAACCTGGGCTGATCCTCTAATATACTTATTCCTAATCCTGTCCATCCTCGTCACACCCAGGGCAAATCTTAACATCTTCAACTCTGCCATGTCAAGCTCTGACTCCTGCCTTTTTGTCAATGCCACTGTCTCCAACCCATATAACATAGCTGGTCTCACTACCCTCTTGTAGACCTTCCCTTTCACTCTTACTGGTACTCGTCTGTCACAAATCACTCCTGACACTCTTATCCACCCACTCCATCCTGCCTGTACTCTCTTCTTCACCTCTCTTCCACACTCACCATTACTCTGAACTGTTGATCCCAAGTATTTAAACTCATCCACCTTCAAAGACTTAAGATTCTAATACTCCCCCCAATCAGTTGGAATCCACAGCAGCAGAAGTGTCCTAGTTATCAGCCACAGTAAACCACAGCAAACAGTCCAACAAAATCCACTTGTAACAAAATTAACCAAAACTGTTTTATTAAGCACTTTTCATCTCACTCATTAGTGGGACTTCTTCAGATGAAATTGTCAGTCATACTGAAACTTTATATATAAAAGTGTCACACATTGTTAACCAATCATAATCCCCTCCCCATATTCCCTCACAAGCATTAACCCTTGTCTATCCATATATTTTATAATAACAAACGTTCTTTACATCTAAACTTAGTTCAAATTATACACTAAATATAAACATAAAAAATGTAAAAAGTATATATGTAAAAAGATATATATAATAGTGTATATCACCTCCCTAATCTAACTTCCCCCAATTATTAAAACTCACTATTTAATGACTGATAATTTTATCTGAAGAAGTCCCACTACTGAGTGAGATGAAAAGCACTTAATAAAACACTTTTGGTTAATTTTGTTGCAAGTTGATTTTGTTGGACTGTTTGCTGTGGTTTACTGTGGCTGATATTTATTATTTGCTGTCTTCCTTCTTGGTTAGAAGTGCCCTAGTTGATAGACAAAAGAGTCATCCAACATGTCTTCCCAGACCAGTTAAAATCAAGAGTCTATTCTATGGTCTTTTTAGTTCCAAAGAAGAAAGGGGAATTCAGTACATTATTGTACATCAGCCATCTTAATCAATTTGTCAGACTTACCAAATTCTGGATGGTCCTTCTACAGTCCATACTGCCTCTCTTGAGGAAGGATGATTGAATGTGCTCTACAGACCTCCAGGACACCTACTATCACATCAAGATTCAAACTCAGTCCAGAAGATTGCTCCATTTCCATCTGGAAGCCAATTATTACCAGTTCAGAGAACTGCCATTCAGTGTCACCATAGCCCACTAGGTTTTCACCAAGATAATGTCAGTGGTGGCAGCTCACCTATGACTGCAGGGATCCATGTTTTCCTACATCTAGATGGTTGGCTCTTAACATCTACCTCCAGGGATCTGCTATTACAGCACTAAGCCTTTCTACTCAGTCTTGCAGATCACTTAGGAATAACAGTCAGTCGAATGAAGATCAAATTGCCCCCCACACAACAAATAGAACTCATTGGATATCAGCTAGATACAGTTTGACAAATTGAAAAATTGCCAACTGCAAGAGTTTGGTCATTAAGCCTGGTAGTTTTTCAAGTAATTCAGCATCCCCATCCATAGGCAAGACTGATTGTCTATTAGGTCTGATGGCTTCTGCCATTACATTAGTACCATTAGCAAGATATCACATGAGAGTGCTGCAGTGGACACTGGCTATCCAATGGTCACAGAGTGTTCACCTTCTGCACACCAGAATCTGTATCACTCCAGTATGCAGAAACCATATGTGGTAGAAGGGAGACCTTTCTGCCCACATGTTCCCCAGGCCACAGTAACCACAGATGCTTCTTTTCTAGGGTGGGGGGCATTTCAAAGGGAAGACAGTCAAGAGACTTGGTCACCCACAGGGGCCAAACTTCACATCAATGTCTTGGAGATGACAGCAGTACTCCTAGCATTGCAGGCATTTCAGGGCTTCCTAACCAAGGGTGTGATTTCCATCCAGATGGACAATATGTCCGTGGTATGGTAAATCAACAAACAGAACGCGTTCATATCCTCTTTGCCAGGGATCCATGTGAGTCTGGCTGTGGGTTATATCTTACCATCATTTTCTGGTAGCAATGCACATTCCTTGGACATCGAATATACTAGAGGACAGACTGAGCAGGTGTATCTTATTACCGCACAAGTGGTCTCTCAAACAGACAGTGGCAACAGGGATATTCAGCTGCTAACCTTGCTGAAATCTTTGTCTCCTGCCTAAACACCCAATATAGCAGTTACTTTGCTCTCATCCCTCCACAGCAACAGTCACAGAGAGATGCTCTAGTCCACATTTGGCCCTCAGGTCTCCTCTATGCCTTTTTACCCATACCTCTCCCAACAAAATTCATACAGAAAGCCGCAAGGTGCAAGACCAAGGTGACCCTGGCAGGTAAGGTTCCCCTTCCTTTGGCCTCGCTTACTGGTCCCACCTCAGCTGCTGGATCTCATCCTGGATCTACTGACTCACCCATCCAGAATGGCTCTACCAGATCTTCAGACACAAAAGATTAACTTCGTGGTTTCTCCAATTTTAATGATAGTCAGAAATGCCAGGTTGTCTTCTCTTGTAGTCCATATAATATCTTCTTCTCAGAAATAAATTGACAAAAAATACTTACAAGAGCAAATGAAAGGGCTTTTCTATTTGGGCCTCCTCAAAAGGATTGGATCCTTTTTCAGACCATTTTTCTGGGATACTGGAATTTCTTTCAGAATTTTTTTTTGGCAGGGATCTAGTTATTCTACTATAAAAGTTAAGATGGCTGACATTTCAAATTTTCACATAGGACATAATGACTCATCTATTGCTTCTCTTAGTATTTCTAAAGCCTTTCTCAAAGAAACATTTTTGTTGAGACCTTCCATTCAAGATTCTGTCCCTCCATGGGCTATCACATTATGGCATCAATCAAAGACTCAAAAAACTTTTGAACCAGTGGTTAAAGTTGACTTAAAGTTGCTTCCTTGGAAGACCATTTTTTTGCTTGTTATTACCTCTGCTAGGCAAGTTTTGGAGTTACATGAGATCTCATGCAAGCCACCCTTTCTAATGTTCCACAAAAATAGAATGTTATTGAGAACAGTCCTTCCTTTCTACTAAAGATGCCATCTGAAACAAATTTGAATCAATACATGGACTTACATGTATTTTTTTCAAACTACTTGATTAAACGTGAACATGTCTTATACATTAGATGCTCACAGACAGCTCAGATTGTACTTACACCAAAGATATTAGAAAGTCAGACTAGCTATTTGTCTCCTTTTCCAAAACAAAACTAGGACAGTATGTATCAAATGTCACATTTTCTAAGCATCTGGCAGAATATATTTGTTTTGTTTATAAAACTTGAGGATTGCCTTTACATTCAAAACCTAAGACTCATTCCACTAAAGCAGTTGCTACCTCTACATCATTTGCAAAAAAGTTTTCTTATTGGTGACATCTGTACAGCAGCAACTTGGTCATTAGTTCACACCTTTGTATCTCATTATAAGTTGGCTGTGCAGTCTAGACCTCGTGCATCCTTTGGCTCTGCTATCCTCGAGAATGTCCTTCCTTGAGTCCACCCAGGTTCTTTTAGGCAGCTTGGGAATCTGTCCCAAAAGTTGAATTTGATGACAATAGACAACATTGGATACAATAGTTATGTACTTACCATTGTGTTAGATCCGTGTTGTCTCATTTTTATCTGGTTCAACATCCCTCTCTCTTTCCCCCTGCCAAATTGACATTTGCATCTTCTGAGGTTCAGACAGACCTCAACTAAGACCATTTCTATTTATTCCACATCACCTTTCCTAAGCATGGAACACCTTTACATTATTGTCCTATTCCATACTTTTTGGTCTCTGTAATTGGAATAGTCAGCAAACCTGATCTGAGGTAAATCATACAGAAGGAGGGAATTATGGGTAGGGGAAGAGTCAGACTCTTGGATCCAAACCTCTGGTAGAAGATGTCAAGGTCATATCTGATCAGATCTAACAACCCAAATGTTGAAATGGACACAAATGAAATTACACAAATCTAACTTTATGGAAAGTACATAACTATCATTACTACCTACTTCATCATATGAAGGATGGAATACACAACACCCTGTCTGTTGATATATGTATTCAAGCAGCCTATAGTTTACCTCCTTCTCAGTTTAGTTTTTTTTCTTACCTGCCACATCACAAAACTTTTGCCCTTTTCAGCTGAATTCTGCTACATGTATAAACTATAAATATCTCTCACACATGAGCTGACCTCACTGCCAGTTTGTTGGGTGGTTTACACAAGATAATAGTGATAGTATATAATAGCATATACACAACCACAGCTATGATGCACACATTTGCTTATTGCTTAAGGAGCTGCAGTGATAAACCCACATAAGTGCAAAAATATACTTCAGCAGGCATGCACTACAAGCAAAATCTAGTCAAGTTTCCTGACTGCTAGAAAAGGTGGATCATTTAATTTGTTCAGTGTACTTCTGTGCTAATGTGTCAATATCATACACAGCCAGTTTGATTCAAAAACTTCTACTATTCTAAATTTCACTGCAGCTTGCTATACTCTTCCCACCACTGAAATAAAAATGACTGGTCGGTATATCCCTGGCTCTGCTCTTACAAAGGAAACTTATCCCACTACAGTAGGTGAGGAAATATGTAATGTCAATGATTCAATAGGTAAGAATGGTAAAAGAAAAAAGATCAGAAGGCTGCGAGTTCATTTTTCCTCTATAGAGGGGAAGCTGCACTCCCAAGTATTCTGCCCTTCAGATGAGACAAATACAAACACCAGTCCCAAATGAAGAAATAAAACACCAAAAACGCTGGATCAGTTGAAAATCGACCAGAGACCATGTAGGTGTATAAAATCCAAGATGTTTAATCGTACTGCCTTCCTGGTACCTCGGCTAGGTGCTTCAAGGGAATAACTATTTCATCAGCACAAACATCTTATATCACAAGCACAATTAACCTTCAATTAATTGATCCATTAACAATGAAAAATATTTAATCTTTTCCAATGATTAAAACAGTGCTACTCAGAAAACACATGCACATGACACTGTTTATACAATAAGCAGATATGATTAAATGACAAGTTCAAATTCTGAATTCAAATTCACCAAGCATGAATATTAATCTCCTGATTTAGGCCTTTTGGAAAAAGAGTACCAAAATTAATTATTAACCATTTCCAACTGTAAAAGTTTGAACCCATAATCATTACCTTGTGTGAAGGACTTGGCTAAGATGCTAAAGAAAAAAAATCAAATCAGAGCCACCATGGACAATATAAAAATGATTGGCCACTGGACTTTCCAATCTTCTGTTTCTAATGTCACCTAAATGTTCCATCACATGGCTTTTAGCCATTCTCTTGGTCTGTCCTATGTACCATCTTGTGGGGGTACAACCACACCCAATGATATATACTACCCCACAAAATGGCAATTAAAATAATTTTTTGCTCTTTATTTTTACAAATTGATACTAGTCTCATCCAAATTCTTAGCTCTTCCACAAACCCTACATCTTCCACATGGATAACAGCCAACACGCCCTTACCCCTTCTTCTGAGTCCTCAAATTTAACAATTCCTTAAGGTTCAAAACTCTACTATAGGAAAATGTTATTCTTCTTGGAAATACTCCTCTTTATGAAGGGTCATCACACAGTAATGGCCAGAATCTATCAATCACAGCCTTGAACATATCTGAAATGGGGAATATTTGGAAACAAAGAATAACCTATCCCCTGATCTGTGTACTCAGAGTCATGTGTCTCTCCACCACCTACACTCTGCGTGCCATTACAATAGATATGTGGAATTTTCCCACGTCCCCAGCTCTAGATTCAGCTTTATCCAAAGTAACAGTAGGCTATCCCCTGCTTAAAACTTGTGCCTAACTTTCAAAAATTCCTGATCTAAAGTGGATTTGTCAAAAGTGTTAATACTGATACGTTTGTATTGCCCATATGGTAGTGAAGCCGTCAAATGTGGGGGATGCACGCTATCAGCTGCCAAAAAATTATTGACACCCATTTCCTTACTGTAAGACCTAAAATGTAATCTGATTTTTGGATATGAAAAATTCTAAATCCAAAAACTGCATCTTCACTGAGTCAATTTTATGGATAAACTGCAAGCCAAAACTGTTCTTGAGATTCTCCATAAAGTTGTGAAAATTAACCATATCACCCCTGCAAATGAAAATCAAATCATCATGAACCTCTTGTAAATAACCACATTTTGAATAAAATTCTGTATTATAAATAAACAAATTCTCAAAATGGTTCATGAAAATAATAGCATATGCAGGGGCAAATGATGCCCCCATTGTAGTGCCTTCTTTCTGTAAAAAATACTGATTTTCAAATTTAAAGCAATTGTGTGTTAAAGAAAATTCCAAAAGCTGTAACAAATAAGATGTACGTGGTCCCTACTCCATTATTTTCCCCACTGCTTACAAACCCCAGGTGTTTTTGATACTATTATAAAGGGCTTTGACATCTACAGTGGCCCAATAGAAATCCAAATCCCACTTCAGCCCCCCCCCCCCCCACCAGGTCAGAAGAATCTTTCCCGTTCTTAATGTATGACATAATTTTAGGTAAATACATCTTTAACTGGCAATCTAAAAAATGCCTACATTCTGCAAATAAGATCCCCTTCCTGAAACTATCGGCCTGCCTGGAGGGTTGTTCATGCATTTGTGGATTTTAGGGATAATGAAAAAATAGCATCCCTGGGATTGCTAACATGTAGTTTCTTCACATCCATGGGGGAGAAAAAACCCAATCTCTCACCTCTCTCAAGAACATCTAACAGAGCAGCATTGAAATCAGTAACAGGATTTTTTGTAAGCTTAAAATATACAGATGTATCCTTCAACAAGTGCTCTGCCATATTCTTATAGATGGTTCTAGAAAGAACCACCCAATTGCCTCCCTTGTCAGCTTGTGTAAAAACATATTTGTCATTCATTTTACACAGATTTTGCAAGGTTGACCATTCTTTCTTATTCAGATTATACATTCTACACCTCTTTTTAAATTTTCATAATCCAACTCAACCTGTCAACATTCTCAAAATGACAAATAGATGAACATAATTTCGGTGGCATAAAGGTGCTCGTATAAGAAACATGTGGTACAGGTCTATATTAGATCACCAATCACTTAAAAAAGCAAACAGTGATTAATCGACCCTATGTAAGCGAAAGCTTACAATTTCGAACTGTCAGAACAGTGATTTTTTTTTCCTAGGGAAAAAAATTGCTGTTCCAAAACACATACACACAACACAAGCACACCAAACAAACAGCAATCCACACACATACACCTAAAATCTTACACCTAACCCTACACTAAACTATACACACACCATTAACTATATTCTTACTGTAACCCAAACCCTAACCCTAAGGTCTGTCACTATCGCACACTCACTTCAACCGCTCCCTAACCCTAACTCACCTAACCCACCCTAACCCTCACGTCCACACAATGGCACACATACCTAACCCGCGCCCTAACCCTAACTCACCTAACCCGCCTTAACCCTCACGTCCACACAGTTGCACACTTACCTGAACCCGACCTGTAACTTTCCACCACAGCTCTGAAAATACCAAAGCAACAGAAATGGACAACCAAATTCTTTCCCTAGGAAAAAATTTGGTTTTCTGTTGCTTCGATATTTTAAGCTTTCGCTGTATAGGGTTCGATATTAGAACATTCGAAGGTGTGAAACCTCGATGTTCTAATATAGACCCTGTGGTACAAGTAATTTACCATATCCTGTACAAAAATCAACCTCTGTGTCTTCAGTATTACCCAAATCCCCCTCAGATGATACTCTACAAATATCAAACAGCTCATTTTCATGTAAAGAAATGTTTAATAAGGAGTCATCTGAAGTACTACTTAAATCAATGGCATCAATTTCCCCACTAGAAAAAGGTGACTTGGAAATGCATCTACTAAAATATACTTTTAAATGTAATTTCCTACAAAAATGACCGCCCTCCAAAAGAAGGTCGGCCAAACTGGGGAAATGTGTAGGAACGAATTTTGTACCTTTTGTCATCAAAGATTCAATGTCTTTGTCCACTTATAGATCAGATAAATTAACTATTTTCAAACCAGTCCCACTATCCTGGGTGAACCGTTGATGTGCATACCTAAATAAAGGCGATGGACCACAGTCTGTAAAGTTCAAGCCCTCTTGAACTTGAACAGAGTTGAATTCCTCAGTTTCTTTTTCTCCTGTTTCCACTGCTGTTATTGGCGTTCCCATTCTGCCTTCTCAGACCCCTTCCTTGAGATCATTGAACCATTGAGGACTGTTCTTACAAGTCTACCTCCATTTGATTCAGTTCCTCAAAGGATACACTTTTCTTACTGCTGGAAGGTGTTTCTAGCAGATGAAGCCGAAGTATCATGCATCTCAAGAGAATTGCTCACGTTCTGACATCTGCTGGTTCTCCCTCTATTCGGATTCCATTGCCAGGAGAAATTCAGGTTATTTTTATAATCCTTGACATCACGTTCGAGCTTTCCTTTCTTCCTGTTAACAATGGTCTCCTCCGCTTTTGATATGCGGGACTTTATTTCCATTAATTTACTATTGAAAGTCTTCTTCAGAACAGATTTAACTAAATGCTCTTGCAAATGTAAAATCTCATCCTGGACTTTTTCCCGCTGTCTCATGTTTCTTTTTATTAAGATTTTCAACCAGCCTGAAGTACAAGCCTCCTCATCTAGGAAGTCAAATGCAGGTAAATGGTCGACCCTCAGGCCCCTGGGAGTTAAATCTAGGCTTATATACTTGTCCAAAAGCCTGATGTCATAAAATAAAGTTACCTCTTTAATGAGGAGCCGTTCTAATTGAACAAAATCACTTTCATTTAGGTCCGGTTCTCCCAGGGACCAGGGACCAGGGATCACCACTGGTCAGTCTCAGGTCTCTTTCCTTCCAAATATCTGCCACAGAGGTGGAAATAGACCTCAGATCAGTCTGTGCTCCAGCCATAATTAAGTCAGCTAATTCAGCTCAAACCACAAAACAAATACAAATACCAGTCCCAAATGAAGAAACAAAACACCAAAAATGCTGGATCAATTAATTCAATTAACTGATCCATTAACAACCCATAGCATGCATCCCCCACATTTGATGGCTTCACTACCATATGGAGAATACAAACGTATCAGTATTAACACTTTTGACAAATCCACTTTAGATCAGGAATTTTTGAAAGTTAGGCACAAGTTTTAAGCGGGGATATCCTGCTGTTACTTTGGATAAAGCTGAATCTAGAGCTGGGGACGTGGGAAAATTCCACATATCTATTGTAATGGCACGCAGAGTGTAGGTGGTGGAGAGACACATGACTCTGAGTACACAGATCGAGGGATAGGTTATTCTTTGTTTCCAAATATTCCCCATTTCAGATATGTTCAAGGCTGTGATTGATAGATTCTGGCCATTACTGTGTGATGACCCTTCATAAAGAGGAGTATTTCCAAGAAGAATAACATTTTCCTATAGTTGTTTTTTGAACCTTAAGGAATTGTTAAATTTGAGGACTCAGCAGAAGGGGGAAGCGTGTGCTGGCTGTTAGCCGTGTGGAAGATGTAGTGTTTGTGGAATTGCTAAGAATTTGGATGGGGCTAGTATCAATTTGCAAAAATACAGAGCAAAAAATTATTTTAATTGCCGTTCTTGTGGGGTAGTATATATCACTGGATGTGGTTGTGCCCCCACAAGATGGTACATAGGACAGACCAAATGAATGGCTAAAAGCCATGTGATGGAACATTTAGGTGACATTAGAAGCAGAAGATTGGAAAGTCCAGTGGCCAATCATTTTTATACTGTCCATGGTGGCTCTGAGTTGAGTTTTTTTTTTAGCATCTTAGCCAAGCCCTTCACACAAGGTAATGATTTTGGGGTCAAACTTTTACAGTTGGAAACGATGTTAATAATTAATTTTGGTACTCTTTTTCCAAAAGGCCTAAATCAGGAGATTAATATTCGTGCTTGGTGAATTTGCATTCAGAATTTTAACTTGTCATTTAATCATATCTGCTTATTGTATAAACAGTATCATGTGCATGTGTTTTCTGAGTAGCACTGTTTCAGTCACTGGAAAGGGTTAAATATTTGTCATTGTTACTGGATCAATTAATTGAAGGTTAAGGACTCTGCAGAAGGTGGAAGGGTGTGCTGGCTGTTATCCATGTGGAAGATGTAGTGTTTGTGGAATTGCTAAGAATTTGGATGGGACTAGTATCAATTTGCAAAAATACAGAGCAAAAAATTATTTTAATTGCCGTTCTTGTGGGGTAGTATATATCACTGGATGTGATTGTACCCCCACAAGATGGTACATAAGACAGACCAAGAGAATGGCTAAAAGCCATGGTGACATTAGAAACAAAAGATTGGAAAGTCCAGTGGCCAGTCATTTTTATACTGTCTGTGGTGGCTCTGAGTTGAGTTTTTTCTTTAGCATCTTACAAAACAAAAACACGAAGTCAGCACAGAGAAATAAAAGTTCAGTTTAATTCCACAACTGCCAAAAGTAAGCGCTTTCTTCTCCTGCAATGGAGACTTCTTCAGACTGAAGAAGTCTCCATTGCAGGAGTCGAAAGCGCTTACTTTTGGCAGTTGTGGAATTAAATTGAACTTTTATTTCTCCGTCCTGACTTCGTGTTTTTGTTTTGTGGATTTTTTCAGTTAAATAGCATGCTGCTATTTTGGTTTTGGTTCTTTAGCATCTTAGCCAAGCCCTTCACACAAGGTAATGATTTTGGGGTCAAACTTTTACAGTTGGAAACGATGTTAATAATTAATTTTGGTACTCTTTTTCCAAAAGGCCTAAATCAGGAGATTAATATTCATGCTTGGTGAATTTGAATTCAGAATTTGAACTTGTCATTTAATCATAGCTGCTTATTGTATAAACAGTGTCATGTGCATGTGTTTTCTGAGTAGCACTGGAAGGGGTTAAATATTTGTCATTGTTACTGGATCAATTAATTGAAGGTTAACTGTGCTTGTTATATACGATGTTTCTGCTGATGAAATAGTTATTCCCTTGAAGGCACCTAGCTGAGGTACCAGGAAGGCAGTACAATTAAACATCTTGGATTTTATACACATACATGGTCTATGGTCGATTGTTTTCAACTGATCCAGCGTTTTTGGTGTTTTGTTTCTTCAGATGAGACATTAAACTGACGTTCCATCTGACTACTTTGGTGGTACCTTAGATGTACAAGATACAATGTGAAAGATACTATGGCAAGATGTAAAAGATACTATGGCGGTTACTGAAAAGAGCAGGGGTGAATCCCCCAGCCAAATTTCCCCTAGTCGTGACTTGTACCTCTTGAAATGAGACTACTGGCCTAGTGAGATTAACCCTGTCTGCAAAAGATAAATCAGTAAATAAAATGTTGACCAAAACTGTGGCAAAATTATGCTGTTGATGGCACTCTTCAAGCCTGTTGTAGTGTTAGCTTATCACCCCACCTTTATGCCTAACATAGGTGTGCAGTTACCACAGGAGGCTATCTAAAAGTCCCCACATAACCTAATCCCTTCCAGATAAAGCATACCCAACAGAAACTATAGAATTCATCCAGCTTACTCTACAAAAATTGTGTTGGCGACCATTTTAGCACAGTGATAAGCAAACTAGCAGTGGTGTCCTGATACACCACTTTTGATTCTGGCACTTCAGCTGTGGGATGTGATACAGTAGACACTTCAGCTGCGGGATGTGATATAGTAGGACAAAAGTGGTCCCGGAAAATCCTTTAGAAGAACTCCATCTTTTTGTGAGTTCTTACCAACACACACAAACAGATGGCATCATTGTGGTAAATGTATGTTTCTGGGGGAATAACACCATCTGCATTGTCTTAGCAATCTTCCACTTCATTTTCTTTTGAAGACAGATTTGGGTTTGTCCAGCATCACATCATTCATTTTTTTTTTCTTTTGTAGACTTAACTTTCTAGTCTCAGTTGTAAAGCAGACCATCTCTTTTAAATATCAGGCTTTCATTATTTTTTGTTTTTTGCTGTCCTGTTTTACCTTACTACCTCTGTAGGCACTCTTACATTTGATTTCTTTTTACCTCTTGTTTAACTCTTCTTCATCAACTACTCTTCTGTTGTGATGGCTCCTTGTGACATAGTTAGTGGAAGCAAATGGCTGCCAGAGCATTGAGCTCTGCTGCAGATTTGCATTGACTCTCCCTTGGAGTGTTCCATTTGCTGTTATTTCTTTGGGGCTAATTGTTTTGGAGTCATATGCAGGCCATATAGTCCATGCTGTTCAATAATAAAACAGAAAGCAAAATGACTGAGTGTCACCAAATCCAACAACCTTATAAAAACACTCTGTAAAGGAAATGGAGACTAGGCAAATCAGTAGAGTACTTTTGTTCTTTAATATGAAACCAAGAATTTCTTCAGAACTCCACAACTCTGAAAAGTAAACATTATATAACTAATAAAAGCTGTATGACTCACCAGCTGACACATCTCAACAAATCTCAGTAAGTGGATAATGTGAAACATAAAAGATACTTAATACATACAATGAAATAAAACAATAGACTGTAAAAGAGAAAAAAAAAATCTGGATAAAATAATCATATTTTTGAGTTTCAATAAGCATTTGATATTTATTTTTATTTTATTTTTTTGCATTTGTTTACTGGGAAAGTCTGACTGGGCAGGTTAACCGTTTTCAGCGGAGGCCTGGGGAGAAAAGCTCCATTAACAATAATGCAGTAATACAATAATGCAAATAACACAAACATATAAGACACTGCATAATATAAAAGTAAGGAGGACTGTGAATGCAGCATGTGACAAATAAATGTAGAAACTGAGAAAACATTTCATAAAATATGTTGTAGTTATACACAGATTCTGAAAGGAGAAAGAGGAAAATTGATTTTTTTAAAACACATTATCATTGGATGATTTAGTGAGATCTATAAAACATAGTTTAGTCTGATATATAAAACATAGTTTGAATCACATTGTAGCTGTAAGGTTGTATAGGTAGGTTAGCCTGTTTCGGTGCAGTTACATATCCATGAGCTAGCTAAATAGGATTTGAGTAGGTTTTTGAAAATGGATTTTCTGGCTGTAGATCTGATATTAAGTGGTATGGTGTTACATATTTTTGCTATATAGCTAGAGCAAAGAGAATCACCTGCACTATTTTTACTTCTAGAAAGGACCATTAATGATTTGCTATTAGATTGTAGTGAGTGTTGGTTAAGGTATTGGTTTAACAGGCCTTGTAGAGCTGGGGTTTTCTCAGGATGATGGATTATTTGGTGAGCAAAAGTAAGTTGGTTATGACTGAGCATGTTGGGTAGTTCTAGCCATGATAGTTGTTTGAGGACTAGGCAGTGATGGGTCTTAAAGGTTAAATCTGTTGCAAACCTTACTATTTTGTTGTAGCATTTGTCTATTTTGACTAAGTCTGATATATTGAGATTAATGAGTATGGGTGATGTATAGAGAAGTGTGGAAACCAGGTGGGTTCTGGCAAGAGTGACTTTGGTGTTATTAGAAAGGTAATTTTTGCATCTGTATGTTGTTGTTTGTCTTCTCAGCTTTTCCCGGTTAGGGGTCACCACAGTAGAACTCCGGTCCGCTAATGATTGGCAGTAGATTTTTATGATGCCGACTTGCCAGCCCGATGCCCAACCTTCAGTGAAGGCATGCCCATTCACGCATGTCTTTCGGAGGCCACTCGACCATGCAGACTCCACACACAAGGCACTCCAGCTGAGAATCGAACAGGAGAACCTCTTGCTGTGAGGCAACAATGCTACCGCTGTACCACCATGGAATAATTTTTGCATCTGTATAGGTTTCCCAATTTGTTGTCAACTTTTTATTGTTTAGGCAACATGTAGGTTAGATTTCATGTTTTGATCAATTATGACTCCTAGAAGTTTAGTTTGGGGGACTGGTGCAATAGGTGCATTGTTATTGGATGTTATTTTAAAAGGAGGAGTTGGATCTGAGCCTGTAGTGGGGTGGAAAAGCATAAGTTTAGTTTTGTTTGGGTTTAGTATGAGCTATGCACCTTGTGGTCATGTTTCAACTACTAAGAAGGATTCCTGAGTTATTTTTTGGAGTTCTTGTAGGGTAGGGGCAGAACAGATTAGGGGCAAATCATCAGCATATTGTACTAGTGCAGTATGTAGGATGGCAGTATGAAGGTTGTTAGTAAATAGATTGAAGAGAAGAGGACCAAGGATGGAGCCTTGGGGAACCACTAGAGTTATAGGCAGAAAAGGAGATAGGCTATTTTGCTATTTGACAGCTTGCTTACGTCCTGACAAGTAGTCTTGGAACCAGGTAAGCGTGGAGTAGCTTAGACTGAATTCAGTTAGAACAGTTAAGAATTTATTAGAGACAGTATCAAATGCTTTGTAGAGGCCTAGAAAGATAGAGGATACAAGGTTACCTTCATTCCGGTGTTGGTTAATTGTGTTAGAGAAACTGATTAGGGCTATGGTAGTGCTGTGATTTAGGCGAAAGCCATGTTAGGTGTTAGCTAGAAGATTGTTGGATAAGAGATTACTTAGGATTTGAGTATGGATGCACCTTTCAAGAATTTTTGAGAAAGGGGATAGGATGAAAATTGGTCATTAATTTGACAGTTTGGTTGAATTTCCACCTTTATGTAGTGGTACTATGTGAAATATTTTCCAGATGCCTGGGACAAGCTGCACAGAGATGGAATGATTGATTAGTATGAAAACTGGGAATTAAATGTCTTCTGCTGTGATTTTAAGCTATTCAGCAGATATATTGTCTGCTGCTAGGGTAGTGGGTTTAAGTTTGTTAAGATATTTATATATAGTCCTAGTTGGAACTGGTTACAGGGAGAAGAGGTTGTTTTTGTGAGTTAGGGAGGAGAAGTTTGGTGTTGGAAGGTTTTTATTGGTTAGGGTAGATATGGATTTTGTGATGTATTTGTTGAACTGGGTAACAATATTTTCAGTAGAGTTACTGGTAGTTGAGGGGAGGAGTAGTAGTTTGGCCGGATTGCAAAATGTTGTTGATGACATTCCAAAATATTTGTGGATTCTTTTTATGTTTAGATTGTATTTCAGTACAGTGTTTTTTTTTGTCAAGTCCAATATGCTTTTTAGCTTTGTTTCTTTGTTCAAGGTATTTTGTTGATTTGTAGCTGTTTTGTTGTGGACCCAAGTTTCCCAGTCTTTTAGTGGTGCCCTAGTTTCTCTGGTAAGCAAAGGTGCGTAGTTGGTCTTTTAGTGGGAGCCATATTATTTATGATATTTAAGAAGGTAATGTTAAAATAATCAATAGCAGTATCTATGGGAAGTTTTTCAGTGGGTTTCAATTGTAGAGTCTGAGGGTGCTGACAAAGTCTTGGGATTTGAATTTTCTTTAAATACTGAATTTGCCGGTAAGAGGATGTTTTGCTTGGGTTTACATGACGTCAAAGGATGAATGTTGGTTGGTGGTCACTAAGAGAGTCAGGGGGAATTCCAGAGTGATATGATAGTAGTGGTTAGTTTGTAAGTATCCAATCCGGGATGGACTCTTTTTTTTGAGGCCTTGTCTACCCTAGTTGCATTATGGATTAATTAGGTGAATCCATAGAGATTAATGTGGTCTGCAGGGTGTAGTGTGTTGAAAGTGGACCAGTTGATACTGAAGCCACCCAGTATGACTCCTGTGAGAAATTATTTGTTGTCCATTGTAGAATGGATTCTAGTGTGTCGGTGTTGTTGCCGGGGGGAATATAAGAACCAATAATAATTAGGTTTTTTTAAACTGATTTTTACTCTGGTGAGTAGTACTTTTGCATTATTGAATTTTGGGGGTTTGTGGTGAATGATTTAAAGTGTAAGGTTTTGTTTGGATAGTAGTGCAATGCCTAGACCTCTTTTGAATGTTACATCCTTCCTATATATGTTGTACCCTGGAGGAATATTTCATTGCCATTGACATCTGGTTTAAGCCAAGTCTCAGTGATGATAACTATGTCTGGGGAGTATAATGCAAGGGTGGCATGGAGTTCTTGTGTTTTGTTTAGAATGCTTCTAATATTAAGATTTAATGTGAACAAGTCAGTACCTAGTCTGGGGAGGTTTTGTATAATTTGTTGTTGGTAAGTGGAAGTGGTGGGGTAGCTTACAGGGCCAGGGTTAGGATGTATGTCTCCACTTAGAATCAGTTTGTTTACTATGAGGGGTATTATTTTTAGCTATCTAGAAATACATTTGTCATATTGTTGAGATATTTTATATAGGTTAGCTTAGGGAGTGGTTTACATGAGGCTAGGTCAGTTTGGGAGCAATTGAAGACTGTTGGGATATAGTGATAGTTGTGGGTTTTGATATGTGGTGCTTAGAATATAGGGTTGAGTAAGGGTTTGATGTAATGTGGACTTCTACATGGTAAGATGTTAGGTGGGTTAAAAGAATAAGAGTTAGGATGCTTGTACTATGTAAAATTAGCATGTTATGAAGGGGTATCTAGTTTAAAGTAGAATAGTTTATAATGTATTAAATAGTGGTAGTGGATGTATAGGAGAGCTATGTGTGATAAAGGGGTAAGTCAGAAATTAAATAGAGTCATAGTTTGAGTAGGGATTAGCAAGGAATTTATTGGTGGGGGGTGTAGAATGATTTTGTGGGGGGGTGTCTTATGACTGGTTAATTGAGTTAGGAGGAGTGAAGTGGTAGCTGTGTTGTGGTTGGTCAATTATAGTGAGGGAATTGGCTAGAGTATGGTAAATGTAAGAGTATTGGGGGGAACTGGGGGTAGGATAGGGGAGCAGATTGAGCCTGAGCTAAGTGAGGGTGAATGAAGCAGGTAGAGCTGGACCACAGCATGCACTGTGTAGAAAAACTAACAGTTTGACTGGTTGCAATCAGGTTTGTTGAGAAATCCACCTAACTGCATTACAATATGATAGAAATGGTTTACAGTTCTTTCATGAGTAAGTTTGTACAGTACAGGGTCGCTAGACTGAGACTAAAAAATATAAAACGAGACAGTTGTAAAGGTAGAAAAAGGGGGGCTAATACCTTGTGGGTAAATAGGCATTAGGAATAAATGACACTAGAAAACAATTTAAGTTAGTTTAGGCTAAATGAGGCAAAAATAAGGTTTAGGTGTTACAAGACATTTATGCTGCCAATTCCAGTGATGTGCTACACTCAAGAATTCCACTACAGTACAAAAACTTTCACCAGAATGTCTTAGAAGAGGAACCTACACTAAAAGCTGTTTCTGAATTTTTCCGCCCATACTTATGAAGGGTCTCGGATGCTTGTATCAGTTGGTATCCTTTGTTGGGGTATTTCAGGACAGGTCTTTGATGAGCTTGAACACTTCAGCTATAATGTGGAAAATACTAGAGGGAAAGGTAAATGCATTAGTCTAGAGGCTATTCTGCAACAGAACTATACAATATGTAGCAGATTAAACAATGTAATAGTTACAAAAGGTAGACAACTGCACTATCAGTCATTTTAGCAGACATTTGCAAGAACAATCTAATGGAAAGTACTATAAATGCCTGCACTTAAGTGACTGCGCTTTCTGTTTAACATATACTGGTTTACCCCCAAATACCAGTTAAATTATTTAGGGATTCAAGACACATAGTTTAACAACTTATTCCAATATATATCAGTTATTAGTTGACTAGCATGCTCCTTTTGCAATATTCAGCAAATAGCAATAGTAGTAGATTAAATGTACTTCTGTATTATCGAATACTGAAATGAATAAGTTGCTAGGTAGTGTAAAGCAGCATGTGTTATCTAAGTTACCGACCTGGCTCTATCATTCATACACCATAATCCTGCACTGGCAATAGTGTTACAGATAACATTTAATGGCTCAGTTTATTGAGTGACTGTCCTCATTATTAATGGACTCTTGTACACGCTGCCGATTACAGTTATATAGTTGAGAGGTGAGCCTATTTCACAATATATATACAGCAGCAGTTATCCAAGGCTAATTCAGTAGCATGTAATGCCAAACTGTAGGACAATACATCTACACCAGCAAATATCAAGGCAAACGTCAGTAGCATGTAATGCCAAGCAGTATGACATAAAACAACAATATCACCACAGTACTTCGTCAGATATATCTGGCAGTTACCTTAGGCTAAAAAGATAACAGACTTTACTCACTTTGGGAGCACATATGCTGGAGGAACTGGCAGCAGAATAGATTTAAAAATGGTGCCAGATGTTTCAGTTGTATAAGTAAACTCTCTCTGGGCATTTGTGACACAGAGGGAGGGATTAAAACAGAGCAGGTAGACATGATTCCAATAGGTGTAATGATACAGAGCCAGACTGCGGCATGTACTACGTAGAAATCAGTTTGTCTGGTCACAATCAGGTTTGTTGAGAAATCCACCTAATTGCATTAAAATATGATAGAAATAGTTTATAGATCTTTCATGAATACATTTGTACAGTGCAGGGTCTCTAGAGTGAGACTAAGAAATAAAAAATGAGAGACAGTTGTAAAGGTAGAAAAGGGAGGGTAGGCTAATACCTTGTCTCGCTTGTTCATCTCAAACACAAATGGCTAGAAGGCTGGGGTTTTCTTTTAGATGCTTTATTACATAGAAACACTTCAGGATGGATAGCAACATCATTAAATACAAACGAACTAGTTAACAGACAGACCTTACATACATACATGCTTACATCTCAATACCTAACTACAAAATGGCAGTCTGGCTCACACGTGCTCAGTGTTTATATACCTGTGCAATCCCTTGGATAGCTTCTTAAAGGTACATACAAACATATGGATCTATATCCTCCCTCTTAAAAAGATTGCCCTTTATACAGAGCAATATCAGAGATAGATATGAATTACTATATACATTGGAAACAAAACACAATGTTCATGTTCAAATTGCTTCATATCTGCTACAGGGTTTAGGGATTCAACCATATCCTGTAACATGACAGTTGGGACCAAATTTAGCAACAGGGACAGTCTGTGGTGCACAGCTCATACCAGGAACTTCTGGATTTATCACAGGAACAGGAATGTCCTCTGGAACTTCCTCTGGAATTGGAACACTGGACAACTCACTCTGAGATAAAGAGTCTTTCTCACAGGCTATGTGCTGTCGTATAGGCTCCGACACAGGTCTGAAATGTTTCTAGGTCCATCTAAAAATTGCTTCTTTTCATTCCAAAATGTACAATCTCGGCTCTGGACTAATATTCTTCATGACACCAATCCGATCATAATCTTTGTATGTTTGCATCCTTACCACTTCTCCTTCTCATAATGGATTGAGCGGTTTACTGGTCTTATTGTAGTAGCATGTCTGGGTTAAATGCTTCTTCAACAGATTGGCTTTCACTAGCCTGTTGTTCTTGACACATGGAACCAACACTTGACTACTGATTGGTAATGTGGTTCTGGTTTGCCTAGACAGAAGTCTCTGAGCAGGTGAAGCAAGATGTTTATCAAGAGGAACATTTCTGAGATTCAAGAGATTCAGGAAAACATCACTATTAGCTCATTTTGACTTCTCAAATAACTGTTATGCACTTTGAACTACACGTTCTGCTAAACAATTCGAATGCGGGTACTCAGGGCTACTTGTGACATGACTAAAGTCCCATTCCTTTACAAATCTTTTGAACTGTTGGCTTGTAAGCTGTATGCCATTGTTAGAAATAACTTTGTGTGGACTACCATGGACTGCAAAATGATGTTTCATTTTAGTAATGACAGTATTGGATGCTAGGTTAAAAAGTAAGTCAATCTCAAACCAATATGAGTAAGAGTCTACTAACACCAAATAATGTTGGCCATTCTACTCGAAAATGTCCATGGCTACTGTCGACCAAAGTAGTTCAGGAATCTTGCTTAGCTGATGTGATTCCTTCTGTTGATGTGGCTTTGTACTATTATACACTGAACAAGATGAAAGTGCTCTCTCAATATCTAGTGACATAGAAGGCCAAAAGACTAGTCCTCTCGCCCTTCTTTTGGCAGACACAGTTCCTGGGTGATCACGATGCAAGATAGTAATGTACTCTTGTTGCAAGGACTTTGGAACAATTACTTTTGGACCTTTCATAATGATACCTTTGTCAGACAAAATCTCATCTCTTTATGGAAAATAAGGTTGCACTTCTTGAGGTAAACTAGATTGCTTTAACGGCCATTCTTAATTGATAAAGTAGTTGAGCCTTTGCAAAACTGGATCTGTGGCTGTATGATCTTTCAGCTCATCAAGACATGTGGAAGAAAAATTTCTCACTTCCATGACTTCAAAATCAAGGTTCTCATTCTCGTGCTGTTATGTGGTGGTTCTGGGTGATCTTGATAATGTATCAGCAAGATAAAAAAGTTTGTCATCCTTGATTGATAAAGTAGTTGAGCCTTTGTAAAACTGGATCTGTGGCTGTGTAATCTCTCAGCTCATCAAGACGTATGGAAGTTCTCACTTCCATGACTTCATAATCAAGATTCTCATTCTCGTACTGTTCTGTGGTGTTTCTGGGTGATCTTGATAATGTATCAGCAAGATAAAGAAATTTGCCTTTCTTGTAGACAAGATTGAAATTATACTTTTGCAATCTCAGCATCACGTGTTGCAGTCAGGCTGGAGCTGAATGCATAGGCTTTCTCAAGATAGTGACTAAGGGTTGGTGGTCTGTTTTGATCTGGGTAGGTTTACCATAAATATAATCATGGCACTTCGAACATGCAAACACAATTGCCAAAAGCTCTTTCTTGATCTAGGAATGCTGCATCTCAGTTTGGGTAAGAGTTCTTGATGCATAGGCAATGGGTTGATCCTCTTGTAGAATGACTGCACCAAGACCAAATTTTGAAGAATCACAGGAAAGTGTAACTGGCTTGTGAACATCATAGTATCTTAGAGTTGGTGGACTATCAGTTTTCTGTTTCAGGACTTCAAATGCTCTTTGGAATTGCTGTAACCAAGACAATGCTACATCTTTATGTGTCAGCTCTCTGAGTGATGCTGAAAGTTGGCCGAAGTCTGGAATGAACTTGTCTTGGTAGTTAACCATGCCAAGAAAATGTTACAGGGCTTGAACATTGCCTAGAGCTGGCATCTCGAGAATGGTTGTTTGCTTAGAAGGGTCTGGTCGTAAACCTGTACTGGTTAATAAATGACCAACATAAATAACTTCTTGTAGCCTGAATTTGCATTTGTGTGGATTGAGTTTAGGATTACTTGATGTGCCCTTTATAGAACTTTTCTGAGGTTTCTGTCATGCTCTGTGTCATCATGACCTCCTATTAGTATGTCATCTACTATAATAGCACAAGGATACCCAGAAAAAAAATTGCTCCATTGCACGCTGAAAAACTTCATTTGTGGACTTTATTCCAAATGGCATTCCCAAAAATCTGTAGCTGCCAAACAGAGTACTGAAAGTAGTGAGCAATGATGATTTCTTGTTGAGCTGAATTTGCCAAAATGAACTCTTTGCATCTAAGACAGAAGAAATATGGCATTTGACATCAAAGCTGCGACTTCTTCAACTGTGAGCATTGGATGATGAAGTCTTTTTAGCGCTTTGTTTAAATCTCGTGGATCAATACATATTCTGATGTCATCTGAGCTTTTGTTATGAGCTACCACCATGGAAGATACCCATTCAGTTGGAATTTCAATTGGACAAATCACACCTTTTCACACCATTTTATCTAGCTCAGCTTTGACTCTGTCCTGCCTGGCTATTGGAACTTTATGTGCTGACCTAATAACTGGACTGACCTCTGAGTCTAACCTCATGGAGTACACAACTGGAAGTTTGTCTATTTTTTTAACACCTTTATTGAATTATCCCTTGTGATAATGGCAAACTTACATTTATATAAAAGTAATCAAATCATATTAACAAGTTTACATTTACAAACAGTATACATCATATATACTGTTCTATACGATATAATCAATCCAACATTGCATAAATTGTTAAATTCCTGCCTTCTCTTAAACCTAATTCCTACTTAAAAACATTTTTCTGCATGTATTGTTCCCATAGTTTCCATTTTTATATGTAATTTACTCCAACCCTTTTCTGAAGATCTCACTTCCTGTTTTTTATCTCTATTACAATATTCACTACTTCAAGTATTGTTGGTTTAGACTTTGATTTCAATTTTCTAATAATTCCTTTTTTGGCAGTCAATGGAATTAAACTTAACAAGGCCTTACATGTCTAGACAGTTCAAATACTTTATCCCAGCTTAAAAAAAAATCCACAGTTACACTCATTTGCTCATCCAATAATCCTTACAGCATACTCTGCAGGGAATTTTTAGTCTCCAACTCATTACACTCCAAAAGTATTTGCTCTCAGGTGTCTCTTTCTTCCCCATGACCTCTCCAACATTTGCCATCTAACTGAGGAAAACTTCTTTGGATTTTGTATAAAAGTACCTATGCAAAAATCCTAAATCTTCTAGACTTTGTTGTATATTTGGATGCCACACATATGTCCTCCCATTGTTTCTTTGTGAATTGCTTATCTAATCTCTTTTCCCTTTGTCCCAGATTCTAGAGTATAAAGAAGACAAGAGTCCCCATTATTGGTTACGTTTTTATTTGAATTAATAAATAATTAATTAATTATTTAATTAAATTAATTAATTAATGTATTTATGTACGTATTTATTTATTTTCAACTAACTTTGCATAATTGCTTTTCTATATCATTTTTATTTCCTGCAGTACCATAAATACATGTAAAAATGTTAATGCAAGACAGAAGTGCTAGTCTATGGGTCTGTAAGATTCTTCTTTCTAACAGTTGTATCCTGTCTGCAAAAGGTGCTGCAAAGGCCTTTGACTATGCTAGAAATGGTAACAAAATAAGAAAGAAAGAAAACATTTATTTATAAGTTAATCTGCTCCAGTGGAACTCTCAGTATGTCAGAGGTCTCTAGAAGCAACAGGGTTTACCCATGCCTAAAAATCAATTTTTTTAATGCTAGAAATTCTTCGCCTGTCTCCTTACATGCTGCCAAGAAATTACTATCCAACTCTGCTGCAGTTAGTGTACTTTAACTCTGCTTTAAAACAATTCCAGTTCCTCATTTTCCCTTTTTTCTTGCTCCCTAAATTTACATGGTTGTGATATAGTTTTTCATATGTAATATGCCCAATTGCCCATTTTCTGTTTCTTTCCCAAATAGACAGTTTGATAGGATTCAATAAACTCCATGTAGGCTTCACGTAAAACTTACATGGAGTTTACGTGCTTGTGGGGAGAGCAGCAGTGCTAATTACATATTCATGATACAAACCACATTTAAAAGTAAACGAGCAATTTCACAGCAGGCAACGGTGTTGCCAGCCAGCAAACCCTGTAAAGCAACACAGAGAACAAACCTGTTTACCTATGAGCAAACTAGGTTAGTAGGATTGCACAGAATGCAACAATTAGCAGAGTTTATCATATAGCAATGTATATGGTCCATACACATTACAGGACAATGTATACAGTGCAGAATATTGTGGAATCCCATTCCAAACATTCTGTGCAAAAGTTGTGTAAATGATCTGTAAGGGTACATGGACTGCCATTTAAAATAAGCAGTCAGGTGAAGTTTGTGTATTGAATAGGGACACACAGATAAATTCTAGGAATGAACACAGGGGAAGAGGACAGGTGACACATTGTAATGTGCAACACAGGAAGGCATGTAAATGGAAGACAGCTGTAGCAGGAATACTAATCTATATTGACATGGTACAGAACAGTCTGCACAGTGCAAAATGCATATTATATGACTGTCAGACAAGGTGACATAACAATGGAGATGATGCCTTTGTGATATAAGCATCCTGACATGAATAATGGAGAGGACATCTATCAAGGGATGTTATATACAATTGGGGTTGGGTGCATATTGAGAAACTGTGCAAACTGATTTGCCTGAAAATGACTGTAGTGTCAGCAGAGGTCTCCAAGAAGTGGGACACAGTTACAAGCTCATGGACAGCAGTAAACAAAAGCATACACAACTGTGGGCAATATCAGAATAATATCACCAGTAATCCCTAGTCTCTGACATAACATATGTGATTCTGCGTGATCATAGATGGTTCTACAGGAACACACTTGTACAACTATTATGACATGTCAGCAATCTATGAGGGTAATCAAGCACACCTTTCTGACACTGTAACATTTGCTGGAGGTGTTTTGAGGGATACTGCTATATCTGTATGTGACATTATGATCAATCCAGGCTAATTGACTGGTGTGCATGGCATATATATGGCACAATCCACACTGTCATGAATGGAACCCATGCCATCAATGTTGTAAAACAGCTATGTATGTATTATGTGCATCACTGGAACAGGTATCACACATGTATCTGGTATAACACCTTGATGGGGTTCCGCACCATCAGACAGTAATGTTTATGCAACAAAAAGAATACCTAGGTATGGCCAATAAGATGTGTGAGATCTCACTGTTGCCATCTGGAGGGTCTGTTGAAGTGTGTATCCAACTGCATCAGGTAGGTGTATGTCCTGAATCACTCCATAGGAGATCTGGGATGTTGTCACAGCCCATTGATTCTGTGTGATAGGCCTGGGTGAAGGTAAGATGGTGCATACTGCCCATCTTGATCTGGCCTAGGGTTTGGACACAATCCCCCACTCAGGTATAATTGAGAAACTTTCCTAGCTGGGGACTAACCCTTACATCACTAGATGGTTAACCAAGTGGCTCACTGACAGAACATATATTGTGAAAGTATACCCCAAGGATCTGTGATGGGCTGTTTACTGTTTGGAATCTATTTCTCAACAGTCCAGGCTAATGTATGCAACCTTTGGTGTACCAGATTTTCTGATTATTGGATATTTGGTGCAATCATTGAGTCCACTAGTGATGTTAACAAATTACAGGAGGGGCTAACATGGACAAAATATTGCTACCAAAGCCACATGATCTACAAATAAATGCAAAAAATGTGTCGTATGTTTGCCTTCTGTAAAATGGAATTCACCACTAATTCCAGCATTGACAACACCCTCTCACACCTAGTGGTCCAAGACTTGTGAACACAAGTAGATAGCAATCTGAACTTTAACCACCAAGTTTCCACAGTGGTAAGGAAAGCTATGTCATGTATCTCATAAGCCAGGCCATCTTATCCAGATCTGAGGGTGTTATAACAACACTGTACTCAACTCTCATCAGAACATAAATAGAGTATAATGCTCTCTTTTGCAGACACCTGCAGCAGCTGGAGAAACCACATAGGTTTCTCACCCAGCAAATACAGTGTCTACACATCATGCCATGATGTAAATGGATAGACTGAAAGCCCTGTCACTATAATCTATATTGTAAGGGATGTTGTGACTTGTGCCTGACCTACAGGCCAGTCTCTGACCCTGCCCTGTTGGAAATACTGCACATCAGCAAATCAGCTATAGCTGATGACATCAGCAGAGTCTGGTAAGAGGAAGATGGTAATAGCAATGTCCTATAGGCTGGTATAAAATGCTCTCTCTAATGTCAAGGAAGTGCACAAACATTCACACACACACACACACACACACACACACACACACACACACACACACACACACACACACACACACACACACACACACACACACACACACACACACACACACACACACCGTAGTTGAGTGCAATAAAAACAGAACCCCTACCTAAGTACACAGACTAGAGAACTCTGTATTTTATGCAAGCACCACAGCACAAGTCTGACTTTTACAAGGCTGCAGGACAACTTATATGGATGACAACAGCAGTGAATGTTGAAGAGAAGATGTTGGAAGGCCTGTGGATTTGTAGACGTGCAGTTGTCAGAATATTGCCAAGCCTTGGGATTGGAGTGGTAACTGCAGGATACACAGTTATGCTGCACTGACTAGATAGGCACATATGCATGAGTGCGCACACACACACACACACACACACACACACACACACACACACACACACACCTCTCAATTGATTGCAATGAGAAGAGAATCCCTACCTATACACTGAGTATAGAACTATGTCTTTAAGGCAAGCACCACAGCTCATGTCTAACTTGGAGAGTGTCAGACAACAGTTTATAGGTAATGACATAATCAGTGTCTTGTGAGGAGAGGATGGTAATAGCAGTGTCCCACATGCTGGTGTAAAATGCTTTCTCTAATGTGAAGCATGTGCACCAACACACGCACACGCGCACACACACACACACACACACACACACACACACACACACACACACACACACACACACACACACCAATTGACTGCAGTGAGAACAGAACCCATACCTAACTACACAGACTACAGAATTCTGTATTTACTCAAGCAGCATGGCACAAGTCTGACTTTTACAAGGCTGCAGGATAACTTATAGTGGATGACATCAGCAGTGGATGTTGGAGAGAAGATGTTGGGAGGTCAGCCTGAAATGGATAGCTAACCATGCCCAACTGTCAAGATAGTAAAGTTCTGCATGTTACCAGAGTGATGAATGTGCAATGTGTAGTATTTGGTGGTTGTGTTTCCAATATGCAGGTATACTTTAATAATCAGATTTGCCAAGTTTATGCAAACAGGTGTCCGTATTACTACAAGTATTTAAAATCTGCCTGTGTGTTGTCATTCTAAAGATGTGCATGCTATATAAGATGACATTTGTTATTTATTTTGTAGTGTAGTTGATATATTTGTGAACAAGACTGAGGTTGCATTGAATGGGGGAAGTTAACAGATGGCTGCATTATAAATATGTGTATTTTTCTTAGTGCCTTCCTTTTGTTTGTGTTTCTTGGGGCATAAATGTCATGACATGACATATGTTTTTTGGTGTTATACATTGCTAAAATTTATTTTTACAATGTGGGATTTAAACCTATGCATAAGGGACAAAAATTTTCTTCTACAGTGGTGATTTTCCATCTTTGCCACAGAAGAAGTGCTTCTCAGACATAGTCATAAATCATTTATAAATACAGATGAAAGAGTGAGGTGTTAACCATGCATGTGTGTGACCTGACAAGGTCCTTGTATATACATTAATTTGTATGTGTGTCTTATTTAAGTGTGAAGGCCAGCCAAGTCCAGATAACAGAATTATACTTACAGAAACATAGTAGACAGTATACCCTCAGTCATACAGCTGAACATTCAAAACACAGTAAGGGTGTCTTATCCCTCATACATATAATTCATATCAGTTCCACTATTTATAGTTATGTATAAATTGTTATAAGTGATATTAAATATAATGTGAAATGGAACAACAGTAAATATGTCTGGAATTTCCTTTATTAGTACCCAGGACCATATGCATGATAGCCCTACACTTACACCTGTTGCCACAGGAATATTGAAGTAACACTTGGATATTTTCCTGTTCTTTACTATCAACTGAACTGTCACAACAGTAAAAATATGTTGCACTTCCTGTATTAGAACCCAGAATAATCTGTATTACAGTCCTATACTTACACCTGCTGCCAGAGGAATAGTTAAATAACAGTTTCAATTTCCCTATTAATTCTTAACTTCTGTGTGTTAGCTGCCGCACAACACTGCTTAGTGTGTTTGTGCAGTCCCCAACAGAATTAATGGAATATATCCATTTTGAAATTGTTGACTGTCTGCTTCCTCTATGCAGGTGTTCCATGACTGCAGGTGATGGGGAGCCTTGCTAACCGCCATCAACATCACTTAGTGGTATTGTGCAATGGAAAGCAAAAACTGCAACACTGTATCCTTTTTGACATTTAGAATGTCTATACTCTGTCTGCAGGTGTTCTGTCTGGGTTCTTTTTTATATTTGAGTATCTTGACTGTTTGTTGTTTCTCCAGTGGGTAATATTGAAATGCTATGTTTTATGTGTTATATCTTAGGACTTTTATTAATGAGATTCTTATGTGTATTATCTTTAATTTGTGATTTATGTCACCTAGGACTATGGCACCCAGGTGCCCCAGTCCCTGCAAACCCCCCTTCAGTGACCTGAAAATGAAGTAATTGTGGAAGCATTTAGGCAATATGGTGCCTTTCTGCTTGAGAGGGGATGTAGGGATATGTCTGGTAGAATGCAAATTTGGCAACAGATAGTGCCTGATGTGAATGCAGTAGGTGGCCAGAGCAAGACATATGATTAGGTGCACCATAGGGCCACTGACATGATTTTATCAGCCAGGAGGCAAGCACATGCAGTGGCCCATGAATGGATGGCTACCTGGGGGGGCCTACTACAAAGCCACCACTGACACTAAATGAAGAGTTCCTGCTACTATCAGGGATCTAGACAGCTCAGTGGAAAGTGCACAATAGCATGTCATTTATGTTGGTGCTGTTGTTTTAGGAACGACAAGAATGTCCCAGGAGGAGCTTCCAGGTAGGCTTACCTATCTCAATTGTTAAATACTTCTTGTATAGTAAAATACTGACAGCAATACTTAAGTTCTGTTTAACATATTTTTTTTTTTTGGGGGGGGGGTTAGTTGTAGATTGATACAGTTAACAACACATTCTGGTTGATTACACATGGGCTTGGGGTGGACATGTCATCCAAGTTCTTGTTAAAAGTATTGTTAATAGACACATAAAGGGCAAAAGGTTTAACCCCCTGTGTTACTGTTAATTCTGATGATGGTATCCTTACCTGTTACTTAATGTCTTCCAGGACCATCCTCCATAGGGAGTCTACAATCATCTGCACATGGTAAACCAAACATTGTTATGTCAGTACTGATGAGCAATTCAAAGAAAAATATTTATTTTATCCATATGCATGTGATGTGGGTGCCAGGGCTGTTGTGTGTATTGCTGTACTGTCTGTAATAGTAGCACCACTGTTAGTTTGGTAACATATACTGGACTATAGTAATGTAGGTATTAATTTATTTTCTGTTTTTGTTGCTTACTATCACAGGTGATCCTGACAATGGAAGTGTAGGACTCTTACCACCTGATATCAGGGTATCAGCAGACTCTGCTGATCATGGTGGCCAAACAGAGGCACAGTCTGGGGGTGCAGAGGTTGAATCTGACACTGATGTTGACATTCAGCCATCCCCTGCAATTCCATCGGACACACCCCAGTAGACCTATGCCAACCCATTCCAATGAGCCATCAGATATTGAACAGGTGGAGGGTGAGACACTCAATCAGGGTAGTGTGGTTACTGTGGCTTCAGTACCTATTGACTCTGGCCATAGCCATAGTGTGGGCGAGGTGCCATGCAGGAGGTTTGTTGGCGGTGCTCAGAGAAGGACTGCTGCCCATTCTCCACCTGATCCAAGTGTGCCTTCCCATGCCAATCGATTTATGTTTAGGGCCATCATGGAGGTGCAGGCACATTCCAATAGGTCCTCCAGAAAAGTGCTTAGAGTTCTAGATGTGGTACAGGCTGATATGTGTCACTGCCTCCACCATGTTGCCAGTTCAATGGCTTGGATGAATGACATGTTGAAACAGGTGGTGTCTGTAATAGAACGTCTGCTGGGAGAGGAAATGGCATCCACGTGGGCATAGGTCAGCCATATCATCTGATGTTAGCAGAAGTGGCCATGGTTGAACACACTCCTGTAGTGGCACTACTTCCACAGCTCCGTCAGTAGTTCACGTGTCCACACCCAGATATGGCAGGCCATGGGGTCATGGTCCTGGGCATCCTTGTGAGCAGAGCTCATCCAGCAGACATCAGTCCTGTTCAGGTAGCAGCAGTGCATCTGACTATAGGCGTGGACATGCTAGTGGAACTCCTGGCAGATCCAGTTCTTGTGGTCATTTACAACAATAATGAACTGCCACCTCTACCATGCACAGCTTATAGCTAGCTGACATATCAAGATGTAGAGCTAGCACAGAGCTTGGCTGCGTTCTTGCAGACAGTCTAACATCAGTTTCATCTGGAGGGCCATACAGACACACATGCACACAACAATTACATGATTCACCCAAGAGACTTAGAGCTCATTCTGTCTCAGTGGCCATGTGTTACTTTATTCAAATGTCTGCCTGTTTCTCTTTCTTACTCACATGCACTCACATATATTTTGTGTCAGCCTAGGACCCCCCACACAGACTCACACAGAACACCCTTTGCAAGTGATGATAACTGTGCATTGTTTTCTGTATTTTGGATTCAGCAAAACATAAGCTTTGTGTACAATGCTCAGGGTGCACAGCTGACTTAGTGCTTAGTATATTTGTGTTTGTGATGTTGTTTTGCTAATTGTACTTTTTTGATATATTTTGGTCTTACAAAATTAGACAGTTGATAGAAGCAAAACAGTTTTTTGCATCAGTATTTTTAAGAATCTTCTGAATACAAAACAGTGCACTACCATGTGAGTGTCATGGTCTTAGCAGATCATGTAGGGTTTATTGAGTCTGCCCAAGTAATGCATTAATTTCTGATTCTTAACACAGCAAATTGTGTTGTGGCCACTAACTACCTTATATTGTGGTGATTTCTAGATGTGGAATGTTATTAAGACTTCTTCTGTAAGTGCATACACATATCTACTGACTTATTGGCATTAACTTAATAAAAACACTGTCCTGTCACCCAAAGTGTGAAATGCCACAAAGATGGTTTCAATGTTGGTCAGTAGTGTTGCATTTGAGATGGTTCGTGTAGTACCCGTTTGACTACAATAACCTCTGAGATATGCACAGAATGAATACCTATAGTTCCAAACACATTGAAACCTAACACTTCATTTGATTATTTCATTAATTCATAAGTGCAGCATGTCGACCAAAGGGATGTTGTTTTATATTTTTTTCTTTAGTAATTCATTTATGTGAATTAAACACTCTGCACTCTTTTAGTCATTATTATTAATATACCATCAAACCAATTATGTACATTAAACTATGCAAAATTTACTGATTTAGAGACCAGGTTTTCATGTCCTCAGATTTGACATATGGAAACAGCTACAACCCATGAAAGTGTATTTATTTTGCAAAAAGCAGTACTTCTGGATCATGTGGTTTTCTTTGATTTCTACTACTTGTGCCTCTTTCCATTGAGACACAGTCTGGCCTATAAGTAGCCATAACTTAGTGAAATTCAATAAAACAGTGCATGTATGGCCTAGAAGAAGAGCCAAGTCACCTTAATATATGTACTATAAAGGGAAGAATGCAAAAGCTGATTTGAAAAGGCACCTTAAAATATTTCAGGAGTATTAAAAGAAAAACATTACAGAGCACCTTTCAGTCCTAAGAATATGTGCTGTAAGCTGAGCTTTGAGTGATGCAAGAAAGCACTTCTTCACAGAAAAGGTGGTTAGTTGGATGAAATGTGTATTGGCTAGGTACATGGGGAATTCTGGTGAAACAAAGATGGACAAAAGTAAAAATGAAGCAAGATCTACACCGATACAGCTGGTCAATAAGCATTCTATGTGCAAAATATAAACATCTGACACAACAGAATGTGAATCCATATTTAAATTCTTGATAAGTCCAAAATATTAACAAGGGGAATTCATATAAATCATACAACTATATGGTATGCTACTTCCCAATATCAGAAACTATGTAAGAAAGGTTATTTATTTATGTATTTGTATTTAAGTTTGTTTACCAGGGTACACTTATCACACTAGATGGCACAGTCAATGTTTTCATTCACTCATACAGTTTTTACCAAGTTGTCAAGCAGACTATGTTAAGATGCCTTCCTAGTTCTAACAGGGGAGCTTTTACTAAAGTTTTCGCAAGCATAAATTTAATAAGCACTTATCCTGGATAAAGGAATTCACTATCGTATCAAATAACTAGAACAGCAACAGTGCTTCACAGAGTATTATCATTATATGCGGTCTGATTAATAAAATTATTATGATTAAATAGTAGTATAAAAATGGCATATGTGTCACTGGCCACACAACAGGACATCATTTTTCTAATCAATTCACATACTGTATAGTGAGCTGGCCATAATGTAGCAGGCCTTACTACTTAGCAATCTCTGAAGTTTCTCTTTTTTAAATATTGCCATTTTTATCCATACTGTTTTGAATTTCCCCTGTAAAAGGATCACAGAATGTACCCATTCAGGAAAAAAAAAATCAGTTTTACAAGGGTTCAAAATTTTAAGATGACTCTACCATGGGAAATGTACATCAGTCTTACATTAAAAGAAGCAGTCTTGCCCCCCCACCCCCACCCCCACCACTTAACCTTACTACCATCAGTGCAGATTGGCAATTTCCTCTAGTGTCAATCACGTCTTCACAGGAAGAGTTTAACATAAGCAAGGTCAGAAGTGTTCAGGGAAAGTCAGTCGTCCCTTGCTGCTGAGTTATGGTTCAGTAGGCCTTAGGTCTGAGAATCACACACGGTGTGCTAGGTCATGGAATCTGACGACAGAGCACAATGTGGCTGATGCACTCTCTCCTTTATCCATTTCACTTGAAAATCTGTGCTCACTGTGGCAAAGCACAGAAATATGAGCTTATTTACAGTTGGGCATACAGCCAAGTTTTCTTTGAACTAAAGGATGTGTAAGTATATATTTTTTCTCTGAATTAAAACTGGTATTTAGTCAAGGCCAGTTTTCAGCTGTGAATCAGGTAATATGGTACAGGGATACACTTTTATAAAGTGTACATGAAAACAGTGTTATGTGCACACGTCAAAGTGATATTTAATCATGGTAGAAAGATTGCTCAGTCTGACTGAACTTGTCACAACAACATCCTGTATGTCATTTTCACTCTGAAACTGAATACACAAGTATAAGTTTGTTTCATGTAACAATATCCACTATTAAGAGGCACAGAACAAATTAGCAGTCTGTCTACCTAAACCATTACACTCTGTTACAGCTTTAGTGTTAAATTCCAAAACTAGATGTTTTAAACTTCCCACTTCAACATAGAGAGACTCAGAAGCAATTTCTGGTTCCATCCATTACTGTCTACTCTGTAGTCTGTGTATTATGTCTGGCATAAGGAATAAATATCACAGTAAAAAGCAAATAGGGGAAATCTGCTCACACACAGTGTGGTGTTACTAAATCAAACTACAGATAGATTGCAAAAATAAATAGGGAAATGTGTAACATGCAACAGGGAAACTGAAGAAAGTAAAATAAGCACATGCAATGGCTATCAGAGCCAGTCTAGTCAGAGGGAAAAAATGAATGGGGTAACTAGAAGTTTGTCATAATATTTCAGGATAATGTAGGAAAAAGATAAACTTGTATTGTTTATGCTACAAACAGCCTGTGAAAGATTGCTGTAAGTCCAGAGGCACACTTGAAGTGTACATAGTGTCACTGTTAACATACATGGTGCATTGTGAAGGTTCCATTCCATAAAGACCTATGTGGTGCAGAAAAGCAGTGAGTAAAACAGCAAAAACTAAAGTGCATTGCTATAAAATTAAACTGATAAAATCCTCAGAAACTGACATTTGATCATCTCAGCTGGATGTCTCATACCTATCTTCAAATCTCCATATAGATATGAAGATATATGCTACTTGAATCAAGCAGGCAAGTTTTGGAACAATCTTCCTTGTAGTCTAAGGTTAATCTGAAAGACCCAAACATTTAAGCATGCATTAAAGCAAAGCCATAGGTAGTATGGGAAAAAGTGGGCAGCTGCTTTAGGCACAAAGTATTGGGGTGTGATTGACAAGTGTCAATGGTGTGAGAGTATAATACAGGTATTCATAGGTTCATAGGTAGGTACTAGGCTATTGGCCCTAGGGCCTATACAAGCCTAGCCAAAAATGTACCCTGGCTTTCGCCGCCCAAGAAAATTATTTTCCTGTGCCCCTGTCAAGCAGAACCACAGAAGTGATCCCCGGGGTGAATTTTCTATTACCCATTCAGTCATCAAGATTTTTCTTGAAGAGTGCTAATGAGAAGCTCTGTTTGACATAGATAGGTAGTCTGTTCCAGAGTATGGGAAGTCTCTGGGACAGGAATCTATCCCTCCAGCATGTTCTGTTTATTGTGGTGACAAGGTTTAGGTCCCTAAAGCATGTAGCTTGGAGGGATTGGGATTTCTTTAAATGGAGCATGTTCAACAGCTCTGGGTTTGACATAGCTTTGTATGTTAGGCAGAGATCGCCTCTGAGTAGGCGATATGCGATGGAGTAAAGCTGGAGTTTTTTGAGACGGTCTGCGTAAGGCATCTGTTTGAGGCCAGTAATCCTCTTTGTGAGGTATTTTTGCGGCCTTTCCAGTTGTTGTAGATGTCTTGTGAGGTACATACCAAAAGGGGTGTTGTACTCTATAATGGGTCTAATGACTGATGAGTAGAGGGGAACAATGACAATGAGAAACCTTTTGTGATGAGGTGTGCCATGTAGAAGGATTTCCTGACCACTTTGGCGATGTGATTATCAAAGGAGAGACTACTGTCCACCTGTGTCCCAAGGTCTCTTATCACACTTTCGGTGTTAAGTAGACTACCACCTATGTGGTAGTTCATGGGTACAGAATTTTTACCAAAAGGGATGACAATGCACTTTTTGGCATTGAGCTTGAGACCATGTCTTTGACACCAGGCATCTGTCTCAGTGAGGCCCTTTTGTAGGATGTCCACATAGTTAGGAGTTTCAATTATGGCTCCTAGTTTTCAGTCATCTACGAATTTAGTTAGCCAAAGACCTTCTGTGTTAGCCTATACTTCGGAGAAGTAGATACCAAACAGGAGAGGACCCAGGACTGAACCCTGTGGTACTCCACTTGTCACTGGTCTGAAGTCTGATTTGGAGTCTGCTACTTTCACAGTGTGAGTTCTTTCAGTAAGCCAGTTGGCAACCCATCTTGTGACATAGGGATTTATACCTAGCTTAGTGAGTTTATCTATAATTACAGAGTGGGGGTGGTGTCAAACGCCTTGGCGAGATCTAGATAGGCTGTGTGAACCACCTTACCCTCATCTATGGCTTTGGTGACTACTTCAAAAAAGTCTATCAGGTTTAGGAGACATGATCTGCCTTTTACAAACCCAAACTGTGTGGGGTCCAGGGTTTGGAGATCTCCAATGTCTTTGTTTATGAGTTCCATGATGATACATTCCATGGCCTTGCAGACGAGGCTCGTCAGGCTAATGGGGCGGTAGTTCCCGGGGTCTGTTGTGGCCCCTCCTTTGTGGAGTGGGATAACTGTCGAGGTGCGCCATTCAATGGGCACAAAGCCTGAGGTGAGGCTATGACTGAACATGGTACTTAGGTGGGGTGCCAGTTCATTCTGTAGTTCATGTAGAAGGCAGCCTGGGATGTTGTCAGGTCCCATGGATGCTGTGTTCTTGGCTTTGGAGAGTGAAGTTTTTACCTATGCAGCCGTGATTACAGGAACTTTGCATTCTTCCGGTATAAAGATGGGCCCTTTAGGGGGTGAGAGGGGGGTAAAATTAGCACTGAACCTATCTGCCAGGATGTTGGCAATATCAGTTGGTTCTGTATATTTAGTGTCATTGTGCTGTAGCTCAGAGCAGATCTGAGTGTTGCCATTGAGATTTTTGACATAGCTATAGAATGCTTTGTGGTTGTCTTTAGAATCAGTGGCAATTTTGTTTTCATAACTAGCTTTGGAGGATTTTATGAGGGATCTCAGCTTCTTACTGAGGCTGACCAGGGAGTTCCTCCAATCATGGGATTTTACTCTTTTTTGCAACAGTTTCTTTCTTCTGTTACTGAGTTTGTTTATGGCAGAAGACCACCAGATTGGCTTCCTTTTTTTGGAGGATAGCATCTTGGTTCTGTTAGGGATAGCACAATCCATGCACTTGTGTAAGTGCTTATAAAGTGCATTTGTGTAGGATTCAGCAGTCGTACCTCTATTGTCCATCTGCATGGGTGTCATGAAGTTTGCCACTTCTGTCTTAAGAAGTGTGAAGTTGGCTTTGGAGAAATTTTTTACAGTTGTTTTCCTAATGGGGGGTGGGAGCGGGATGTGGATGTCTAGGGTGATTAGCTTGTGGTCGGATCTGACCAACGAGGAGCTGACCTCTGGTGTGGAACACCGGTCACCCATGTTGGTGATGACCATGTCTAGGATATTGCTGCCTCTGGTGGGGGTGTGGATAAGTTGATCCAAAGCGTTGGAATTGATGATTTCCAGAAAACGTTGAGCAAAAGAGTTGGTACATGAGTACTTTTCCCATTTAATGGTAGGGTAGTTGAAATCACCCATTATTAGAGTGTTGGGTTGTACCTTAATATTTTCCAGTGTATCAAGAAAAGAGGAGTGGGAATCCTGGGGCATGGTGGGGGGTCTGTAGCAAGCTACAATCTGGATTGCGGTTTTGCCCAGAGTTAGATGAACTTGGATAATCTCGGATGCATTATGCTGAGCAACTAACTTGGAGGTGTGGATATCCTTAATGAATATGGACACGCCTCCACCTTTAGTGTTTCGGTCCGGGTTTGGTGGCCGAAAGGTGTGGTATGAATTATAGCCTGGTAATGCAGGGGTGCTCTCTGGAGCTTTGAACCAGGTCTCTGTCACTGCACAGATGTCAATGTTCTCCATTTTAAGGAGTGCCTCGAGTGAGTGCATTTTGAGGTTTAGACTTCTAGCATTGAGTAGCATTACCCTCAGATTTTGCTTGCTTGTACCTGTTACGGTGGTGAATTTGTCATTTGAACCTTGCCTAAAAAAGGTACTATAGGGGTGGCAAGAGCCTTTGCCATTAATTTATGAATGCTGATACTGCATTTGCGGTTATGGCTGAGCAGTCAATGTGTGGTGATTTAGTTGTAGTAAGCTGCTTGTTACATTTGTAGCAAGCAGCTTTCTACATTTTTTGATCCTCTACTTTAAGTTAAGGGTGCCAGTTTGGGGAACTGCATAGGGCAACAGATGACCTAGCTATGGTTCTGCATTAAAGGACCATTTCACCAGACAATGGAAAATCAATTGTGATGTGACACAGAGTTTGTGCAATTTATATATGAACATGCTTTTCCTAATTATATATATTTTATTTGACTATAGAAAATGTTTTCATACAGAGTTAATACTGTACATCATACTTGTAGGTCTACTTATATAAGTTTTTATATATCTGGGTCACTTTTTGACTGGGACTTCAGTGAAAATGGGATCTTTTGATATGGATATTCCCAACTAGCAAATCTAAATAAATCAATAAAAGCATTTCATATGCATAAATCAGTGGTTGGCTCCCATGTGTTTTTTATGGGGTGTATTATAAAAGTGGCTCTTTACCCATATTAAATACCAGTCATTCCATGGACTGGATAATAGAACAGAGACAGACACAAAAACACTGAAAGAAATGAGAAATTATAGAGTGGGTTACAGTAACAGAAAAGAATATGAAAGAGTGCCAACAATTAAATTAATTTGATAGAAGGAAAACCAAAATCATAAAACTAATGGCAAAATGTGGCAGTCGCTAGAAAGCTGAAATGTTACTAATTAGAATATTGCTAGACTCTTGATTCTCCCCTACCAAGTTCAAAAATAACAGCATTAAGCAGTGTAGACATCTAACCAGATTGAAATGATCTTGTTCAGGAATACTTCAAAAGAATTGTGTAATATAGTAACATAAATCATAAGATAAATCAACGTGTGCCATTAATAGCCATCAAGTTTAAAGATACATTGCCCATCTACCTTTCTTTGTTTTTAATTCAACCATACCAAGTAACATTATTGCTCAGTTCAGAGAATAGCCAAAATAAACTGTAAAGCATGTGAACAGGGAAGAGGACTAAAAGGGGTAGAGAAGACATTTTAACAGCAAATATATTAAGGTAGGTCTGTTTTTACATTTGCATATTAAAGCACGTGTCAGCTGGATTAATGAGTGCTTAAAAACACTCACACCTAGGTTTCTGATTAAATTTGCAATTCAGTATCCGTGTGAGATCTGGAACTGTAAAAGTTTTGCTTATTACAGCATTAGCTTGCATCTACAGTTTGCCTTCTGAAGCCACAGGGTTTTATTATTATTTTTTATTTCACATTTGTTGATTATCTGTTGTGTCTTTCATTAAAATTACTAATGTTATGTTGTCCCATCTCGCCTTCATTCTTGCTGGTTGGGTTCGGAGCCGAAACTCGGCTCCAACTCGGCTGTATACCAAAGCTCGAGAGCTTCTACTGGCTTGAGGCTAAGTCCTATCCCATGGTGCCTAGCAGCTATTTCCCAGATCTCCTTTGCCGCTTGAAGCTTCAGGATTGTCTTCGCTGGCTCAGGCTTGTAAAATTTCATATTTTATACCTTAATACTGGTAATCTTCTAAATACTGTATGTTATAACCTATTAGTCTTATAGTAACAGCCTTTGTGCTAATTATTTCTTATCCTTGGTAATTTTTTCCCTTGTGGCTGTTTTTTTCTTTGGGTCTTGTTGTCTCTTCAAGAATCTGTTTTTAGTTAGGGGATTCTTGTCCCTTTCTCTTTCCCTCTTAGGAGTCACCGTTTAACTTAGAGACTTCTCCTCTTCCCTTTCCTTCCTCTTCTCTTAATAAAAAAAAAAAAAAACTTCCTGTCTTGCTACCTTTCTGTTATAATTACTGTGCAAAGTCTTATATATATATATATATATATATATATATATTTTATTTTTTTACAGTTATAGTGTGTCTTCCTTACAGTAAATATGTCAAAAGAACCAACTAAGGAACATAAATCAGGATTTAAAAAGTGTGATTCCTGCACTCAGAAAATGTCCATAACTGACAGACAGACTAGTTATGTGTACTGTCTCGAACCAGTCCATCTCCAAGATTCCTGCTCCATCTGTCATAGTTTTAGCACCAGCGTCTTACACGAGAGGAAAAACAAGCTCATTTTAAGGGGCTTATTGAAAGTGGATAAAGGCAATCAGACTTCCAAATTGGATACATCTAAAAGGGCTGCTTCATCGGCTCCAGTGTCTGAGCTGACAAGCAGCATCAAAGTTGCTACTTCCTCGGATCAGAAAGTTGTCGGGTCTGAAAAAGATAGTTCTCCCGCGGTTCCATCTGCTTCATTGGAACCATTGCGGAGCCGAAAAAGGAGATGGTCACCGTCCTTGGACCCTGTTCTCTCGGTGACGCAATCTCCTTTATTACAGTTGGTGGCAGGTAGCCACAAATCATCGAGTCATTCCTCTAGATCCTCCAGGCTATCAGACGATGATGTGGAGCAGGTAGTGAAGAGGTTGCTCTGGACCCGGGCCCTAGCAGAAATTCTCTCGACCCCAGCCCATCGAATCGTGGAGCCTAAAACGGTACCTCCAATTACGCCTATTCTTCCTCCGACTCGGACGAGTTTGGAGCCAGAGAGTATAGAAGTCATTGTGCTGGAACCACCAGAGCCAGTAATCACTACTGATATCTTGGGTCCGAGATCTGCTCCGATTTCCTCAATGCTGTCGTCCATCGAGGAACCTGGAGACCAACACTCCCTGGTCAGCTTTGGGGGTAGAGTTGAGTCAGACCCTTGTTAGAACTGGCTCTCCCACTTGGCGCCTCGACTCATATTGGTTTGGCTCCCACATCAGCTTTGGAGCCACCCTCCTTGGTGTCGCAGAGATCTCCCGGCCTCTTAGGGCTGGAGTCTTTTTCGGCCCAGGACCGCATTGCTTTCAAGGTGATATGGAGTGTGCTCTCCACTAAGTCTGCTCCACCTTTGGCTCCAGCCTTTCTTCCCCCTAAGGGACCAGTGTCCACCTCTTCATTATCCCTCCATCACCCACAGAGTAGAGAGCCAGCACCTCAGGAAGCCACAATTGGTGGATCCTCCTCTTCCGATACCTCCCTGGAGCATCCCCCTGAGGAGGTCCCTCTGAAGAGACAGTGTAAGAGGAAGCATGTAGACTCCCCTGAGTCTGTCACTTCTGATACTGACCACCAGAGCCAGTAATCACTACTGATATATTGGGTCCGACATCCGCTCTGATTTCCTTGAGGCCCTTCCAGTGCTCCTGAAAGGAGGCCCACCTGTCCACCTTTGGAGGCAGTTGGGGGGAGACTATCGCTGTACCCAGAAGCCTGGCTAAATCTGACTCAAGACAAATGGGTACAGTCCATTATATGCAGGGGTTACTACATTCCTTTTCACTGTCCACCTCATCCGTCAAAGTTTATCCCAGACATTCCACCCAGTCAAAGTGATCAAGCAACACTAGAAATTCAAACTTTGCTAGAAAAGAGTCATCCAAGAAGTCCCCGCAGACCAACTAGGATCCAGAATTTACTCAAGGTTCTTTTTATTTCCAAAAAAGACAGGGGACTGGAGACCCATATTCGATCTCAGCAGAATAAACAAGTCAGTGAAAATATCAAAGTTCCGGATGGTAACGCTGCAGTCTATACTCCCGTTTCTGGGAAAAGACAATTGGATGTGCTCGTTAGATCTTCAGGATGCGTACTACCACTTAAAGATGAACAGGCACGCAAGAAGATATCTATGCTTCTGAAAACAAAAAGAAAAACGGAACTGGTAAAGTAAAAAAGCGAATCGCAACCAAAAACTTCCTCGAAGCTATTTATTAACATAAAAACAATAGAACAAATATCACTTCACTTAGCGCTTTCACCCATTCACATCACGGGTTTCATCAGAGTGAAGACATTGTAATAGCAGCCACTTTAAATAGATGAAAATGTCCAACCATATCACTTAATTAATTAGCTATTAAATTAATCAATTAAATAAACTATGCTTCTGGCTGGGAACCAGTCATTACCAGTTCAGAGCTCTGCCTTTTGGACTCGCCACAGCCCCCAGGATGTTTACCAAATGTATGGTAGTAATCACGGCTCATCTGAGATGTCAGGGATTCCAGGTGTTTCCATGCTTAGACGACTGGCTCCTAACTGCCACCACCAAGCAGCTACTAATCAAAGCAAGAGACTACATCATCCATCTCTTCTCAAAACTAGGCATTACCATAAATGCAGAAAAATCTGCCTTGTTGCCATCACAGTATATTACCTTCATTGGTGCAGGTTTAAATACAAATGACATGTTGGCAAAACTTCCTCAAGAAAGGATCCAAATGTTACACAGTCAAGTGCTTACCTTACTCAACAAGAAAAAAGTACAGGCAAGATTTGCCCTCAATGTCCTAGGCTCTATGGTAGCGACGATAACACTGCTTCCCCTGGCATGACTTCACATGCGAATATTGTAGTGGCTACTCTTCGCTCAATGGTCCATACAGGAGTTACACATGTCTCACGAGATCCTCATAACAGACTTCTGCAAGAAGGACCTACTTTGGTGGGTCCAGTCCACTCAGGTAGCAATGGGCAGACCGTTTGTACTTACCCAACCTGTTGCTACAGTAACTACAGACGCGTCCCAGATATGGTGGGGAGGGGCATTATCTGGGACAGATGGTCCAAGGGTTTTGGAAAGATCACGAGTACCATTTGCATACCAATGTCCTAGAGATGAGGGCGGTGCTTCTGGCGTTGCAAGCATTTCAGAACTCTCTTCCCACAGGGACTATTGCAATTCAGACAGACAATATGTCGGTGGTATGGTACATCCACAAACGGGAGGAACCAGATCCTAACCCCTACGTTGAGAGTCCCAGAGAGTTTGGCAATGGGTGATATCTTCTCAACACTTTCTGACAGCAATGCACATCCCAGGGAAATCCAACGTTATAGCAGACAGGCTACGAAGAGCGATTCTCATGCTTCATGAGTGGTCCCTCAATCAGGAAGTTGCGAATCAAATTTTTTGCAAATTGAGCCAGCCTTGCTGTGACCACTTTACCACTCCCTTTAATACCAAATACAGCAAATACTTTGCTCTAATCTCCCCACCAGGAGAGTCACCGAGGGATGCTATTGTTCACGATTAGCCCCTGGGACTTCTTTATGCCTTTCCCCCTTTTCCCTTGATTCCAAAGGTTATCCAGAAAGCAAACCCATTGAGTCGCAGGTTAATTCTCATTGTGCCATAGTGGCCTCGTCATATTTGGTTAACCTTTCTTTGGCCCCACCTTCAGGAGGACCCAAGGATCCTGGACCCAGTGCCGGATCTTCTGATGCATCAATCAGGAACGCTCCACCCTGCCCTCCACAGCCTCAAGCTGACAGCTTGGCTTCTCCACTTCTGATCTTAGCCAGGCTTCAGGAATTATCTCCTGCAGTTCATCACATTCTAGTGTCCTCGCACAAGCAGACAACTAGGAAACTTTATAAAAGCAAATGGAAGAGGTTCTCTTGTTGGGCTAACAAAAAACACATAGATCCCTTTACAGCATCTATACCTGCAATTCTGGAATTTATGACAGAAATTTTTAATCAAGGAGCAGTGGCAGCCACTATTCGAGTTCAACTAGCTGCTATTTCTAAATATTGGATCTAGTGTAATGTCCCATAGACTATGCAAAGCTTTCCTCAAGGGTACTTTTCTGTTAAGACCACTCTTCAGAGAACCTCCTCCTCCTTGGGACCTCAATCTAATATTATCATCTTTGATTCTGCCCCCTTTTGAACCAGCATCATCTTGTTCAATAAAATTTTTATCTTGGAAAACACTCTTCCTGACAGCAATTACTTCAGCCCGGAGAGTATCAGAGTTGCAAGCCTTGTCTGTCCATCCACCCTATTTGATCTTCCACAAAGATAGAGTTTCCCACAGAACAAATCCTTCCTTCTTACCGAAAGTTTGTTCTCAAGCAAATTTAAACCAAAATATAGAATTGCCAGTGTTTTTTCCTAACTATGGCATCCTGCAGAGGATAAACTCCACCAACTGGATGTGCATAAACAGTTGCGTTTTTACTTGCATAGGACCAAAGAATTCAGAAAGTCAGACCAATTGTTTGTCTCCTATTCAGAAAATAAAAAAGGTTTGGCAATTTCAAAAGTTACCTTGTCCAAATGGCTTACTGAGACCATTATCTATGTCCATGATTACCACAATAAAGAACCGCCAGTAAAAGTTAAAGGGCATTCAACTAGAGCGGAATCTACCTCCATTGGCTTTCAATCCAAACTTCCATTGGATTCAGTTTGTGCTGCCGCTACATGGGTTAACCCTCATACGTTTTTTACTCATTACAAAGTAGATGTGGCCTCCCAGAACAGGGCATCCTTTGGTTCCACTGTCCTGAAGAGTTTATTCCCTTGAGCCATCCAAGAAAAAGGTGCTGGGGACTCTGTCCCAACCAACAAGAATGAAGGCGAGATGGGTCAACATAACATAAAGAAGTTATGTACTCCCCATAACGTTCCATGTTTGTTGTCTAGTATCTCGCCTTCAGTCTTGCATCACACCCAATCAATCCCCCTCCTGGACGATCTAGAGAAAATTTCTCAAAATTGGCAGATAAGATCTAATTCCCTTCTGACAATATGTGTCATATATTATCTCTTTAGATATTGAATATATCATAGGAACTTTTGTCCCTCAAAAAGATCTGGGGGACAGCCGCTAAGCACCATGGGATAGGACTTAGCCTCGAGCCAGTAAAAGCTCTCGGGCTTTGGTATACGACTGAGTCAGAGCCGAGTTTCAGCTCCGAACCCAGCCAGCAAGACTGAAGGTGATATACTGGACAAGAAACATGGAACGTTATGGTGAGTACATAACTTTTTTTTATAGTAGCTGGCTATTGCATTTTACATTATGGCATCTACATTACTGTGTTATTGTATGTGATTTAATAAGAAATACTTTGAAAGTAATTTGCCATGAAATACCCTCCAAATTCAATAATTAGAATGTTAGCTATGCAGTATGCAGCAGATCCTAGTGTTATTTATGATGAAATGCACATATTCAAAATAAGTGACATCTAGTGGTGAGAGTTCTGAATAACAACCAAAGTATCATTATTTTAGACATGGTGAAAAAGACTGCTGTTCATAGCATAATAGGCATATCTACAAAACAATAGTTTCTAGCCTGCTAAATATTGGTCTTACTCTTTACTTGTAAGCTACGGTGAAGCTTCTGTTTTAAAACATTGTGTCAAACTTAGATTAAGTGCAAAAACATTAGACATCATACCTTGTGTTACATTTTGTTGCTACTGAAACATATATACCTAAAACTCAGATTGCTTCTTCAAGAAGAAAAAGAAAAATTTAACTATTTCAGTGTTGCAGACAGCAATGGGTGTGCAGGCTTGCAGCCATATGGATCTCTGTCAATTTGTCAAAAAATTGTGGAAAATAATAGCGAGTACCACTGCGAGCACCTATAACACAGTTTGCAGTTTATCAAAAAATCACATTGTCGAAACCCATATTGTCGAGACTATATGGTCAACACAGTCAATAAAAAACTGACATAAATCAGCAGATCATCTGCCAACAACACAAACAACATTTTTGCAGGAGGGCTTGTGCCCCCACTCCTCCACCACACCCTCTGCTAATTATTTATTTATTCCAGCTCAGAGATTGCATTACCATGGAGAAAAGGGCAAATTATCTGGTCCCTACTGTAGCACAATCTCAGACAGAATAGTTCAATGAACAGAACTGTAGACCATATGAGTTTCAACAGCCTGGTCCTTCAACCAATTGACATAGATCTGCAGCCATACAAAGCAACATTGTGCAGTCTGGTACTTACTTCCAGAGGCTAGAGAAAGCAATTACATTGTAAAAGGTTATACTTTATTTTTTGTTCCCCTATATTAATTGTAATTAAATTTAGATTTGTCTAATACTGTTGTCAAATAAAATAAATTCCAGTATTTGCCTTTCAGTGTCACAAATTAGTAGAAATATAAATGTACAGTTTTATATTCTGTCAGTTTTCTTTAATTTCATTTTAATACATTTTTTTCTCAACTTCCGATATATGCATTGCATTGACAGTATCATGTGAAAATAATTTCTGACTCCATTTATCTACTCAGCATTCTAGGGAGCCCTAATCAGCCCAATACAGCAACCTTCTTAAGAGTGTAGTTTGTTCCCTGGACTTGGATTGCTGACTGAAACCCATGAATGATTTTTAGAGCAGTGGAAAAATGCTTTGTTGACATTCAGTCTGATCTTTCCATTCTGTCTTAATAATGTAAAACAGTGGTATCAATAAAGCAGATGAATGCTTTGCCTTGTTTCCAGTTACCTGCTGGTTATCATATGAGGTGCTTCTACCATTGTATATTATCAGTGTTTATGCCACCTGCAAGCTACAAACTAAGCAAACTGAAACTAAAACTACCACATCAGGAAATTGCTTTTTCTCATGAAATCTGGAAATCATAATTGGAGGTGCAGAAGGGTTTCCACCTGTATGGAAGGAGCCCAGCTACAGATAAAAATATTCACAAATATGTCCATGTACTCCATGGCATGGCTAGCTATCTGGCAGTGTGAACCTTGGCTCTAGATGACTGTAACTGTTGAAGTGACACCTTGACCCAATGTGTAGAAAAGGGAAAATGGGTTGTGGATAGATGGATGTCCATGTACTACTTTGACTAATCACATGAAATTTAGACTAAGCTATCTGTGTATTCATCTGTCTATTTATTTACTTATCTGCCTGTTTTTGTCTGTCTGTACATCTATCTATCTATCTATCTATCTATCTATCTATCTATCTATCTATCTATCTATCTATCTATCTTTCCTCCTTGTCTGTCTGCCTTTCTGTTACAAAAATAAGTCAGCACATGTTGCTCTGATGGTATAGAGGGGTAAAGCCCTGACTTTGGCCCAGTTGACCCAGATTTAATTAGCAGTTTGTGTGGCTGACAGAGCAGCAGGGAGGGATATTCCTGATGCTCCCACAGCAGAGATGAAGTTCAAAGATGGGAGTTGCCCTCAAATGTAAACATCACAAGCATAGAAGATGGGGCAGGAAAGTGAGTAGGGCAAATAAAGAACCTCCCAGGACAGAAAGAGAGAATACCTAGTCCCCTAGGACATCCTCAGAATTCACAACCAACCCCAGGAATACGAAGCAAGTTGGGGAGGGGGTAGGAGACAAGCTGGTGGATCCTGCATGGATGTTGGGCACTGGGGACCCGAGGGAGACCAAAAAAAAAAACATAAAAAATAAGCCAGTAGAAGGAGACCATGAGTGCATCTAGTTGAATAAATATTTCAGCTGCCACTGCGTCTTCCATCCTGTCCTTTCAAGAATTTTACATTTTTTAAATGTCTCAGCTGCCTTAGCCTCTACTACACATTTCAGGAAAAAAATTCAGCTTATCCAGCATATTCTCAATGATTTTTTGTCATATCAAGCCTAAACACTTTCTCCTTCAACTGGCAATCATCTTCTCTACTTCCCACTCTGTCCTTCCTTTCCAATCTGATTCTGACATATTTTTCTCTCAGTGTTTTAGGTACCTATGTAATTTCTCCCGTGTCTCATCTCACCTAACAACAGGTCTAGTTTCCTTAACTTCTCTTTGTATAACTTTCTCCTCTATTACTCTTACCATCTTAGTTGCCTTCCATTCTGTCCTCTCCAGTGTGACTTCTCTTTCCTTATAAGGTCTCCAGAGCTGCACATAGTAAGTACGCACTCCCCAAAAAATGAACACCACTGTAAAATTTTGAAAAAAAAAAAACAAGTGGCAACCTAACTTGCTGACTTTCTACTTGCGTCAGCCATTTAAACTTACCAAAAATGAGGCCATTCACCACTAGCCTCCAGATTATTCAGCCTTAGAAATCTTAACCACTCAGATACTTTCTTCTAAATCCCTAAAACTAGGCTTCAGTGAAGGCCCAGCCAGAAAATCTCTGATGTTTTTTGAGGGTGAAGAGCAATTTTACATGCCACGCATTCCCTTCTGTTTGTAGACCATGATCCTTACAGTTTTCTGCTTCTTGACCAGAGAAAATAAGTTTTGATAACATTGTCAGTAATGTCAGACAATTGTTTAACTGGCCCAGTAGTTGATTTCTTTCTCCAAAGAATCATTATATTCAGATGCATAAATTGCAAGAATCTAAGGACAAGACTCTGCCTTTATTTAATATATTTGAGGATTTGCTTATAGGCTTCAGCACAAAGATATGCATATGCCACACACAAATAGTTAAAACAATAGCAGGATCTTTATACATATATAAAAGATGATCCTGCAAGTATAGCTTTCTCATCACCTGTTGAGTAAACAAAACCTTTTATTTGGTTATCCAGAAGTAGACAAAGTTAAATCTACAGAAGGAAAAATAATTTCTAAAGCTTTCAAGATGCATGCCATCTACCAGTTCCTCACTTTCAGGGAAATTACCCCACATTCAAACATCTTTTTCACAGAAATTCATCTAATACTTCTTCTTCTTTCGGCTTTTCCTGGTTAGGGGTTGCCACAGCAGATCACCTGTCCACTCATGATTGGCAGTGGAGTTTTACAGTGTTGAGTTGCCAGCCCGGCGCCCAACCTTCCACAGAAGGCACACACATGCACGCACTCACACCTAGGGCCAATTTAGAGTGTCCAATCCACCTACAGCATGTCTTTGGGATGTGGGAGGAAACCGGAGCACCTGGAGGAAACCCACGCAACCACAGGAAGGTCATGCAGACTCCACATAAAAGGCACCCCAGCTGAGAATCGAACCGGAGACCTCTTGCTGTGAGGCAGCAATGCTAACCGCAGCACCACCGTGGCCGCCCAGAAATTCATTTAATACTGATAGTCTTAATGCATTTTCACAAGAAATGAACAATTTATGTAATGTTAGACTAAACGAGAGTTGTAAAGAAAGAAGACATATATGTAATGTATAATATATGCAAATGAAAAATGTTAATATTTATTTATTTTATTATTTTATTTTACATTTGTTAACTGAGTAGAGTCCAGCTGGGCAAGTAGACCATTTTCAGCAGAGACCCGGGGTGAAAAGCTCTATAACAATAGAACAAAAAGATTACAAAAATTTTTAAAAGATTCACAAACAATATACAAAAAGTTTGACAGTTGCCAGTAATCACAATTTACAAAAAGGGGAATGTAAAACAGAAAACATTACATTTCCTAAGCCTTACTATAGACGGTAATATGAAACCCATCAAATATATAACTAAAAACCATTGTGGTATTTTCGTTTGATAGAAGTAAGACAAGAAGACAGCAGAATAGAAAACATTTGATCGAAGGCATGAGAAACTAGCTAGGATTGGTTTCTTTTCTTTTCTGTTAATGTACATCTGCCTATGTCTTAACTGATCATTTAATAAAAGAGTTTTAAAAAGTAATGCATTTTCTTTCTTTTCATGTTTTCTTTGCATAACCTGCCAGAAGGAGATTATACATAGGTCTACAACATTAGTGGAAATTAGTTACGTCTGTCATATATTTCTTCCTTATTTATTAATTCAACAAACAAGACATCTCTTTGGGAGCCATATCATTTCTGTAAGCAGCATTTCTACTAGTAATTTGTTTATACCATTAAAGATATCAAGTGCTAGTGCTATATGAATAATGTTTACTGTAAATCTATAATGCCCTGAGAAAATGTTCCAAGTCAGTTAAAACAGCAAGAAAATATCAAGAATCTACACTGGTTTCTGATTTATTTATGTGCAAGAGGAATTTCTCAACCTTTGCTGGTTCTGACAAAGATCTCAGATGTTAAAGTGGAAAGGGAATCTTTTCATAATAAATAATATAATTTGCCAACTGTGTCAGTCTGAGCAAGCCAGTTAACCAGACAGTGCTTCAGGGTCACTCCTGAAAAGGGATATGTGTCCAGTGTGCTTATCCAGTTAATGAATGTTTAAAGAATACAATTCTGTACATCCTCCTGTCAGAGATATGGACAGTGAAAATTACAAATACTGCATCCATGAATGGAAGTTAGCGATGTGACATTATAAAGTTGGTTAACATAGCACTCCTTCCACAGTCAGCTTTCTACTGGAGGCTGAAGCTCATAACTTTAGTTAACTACTACTGCACAGCAGAAAAATTACATCTTCAGATCAACCTGAAAATGTTTACAGTACGACTGAGATCATTATTTTCTACAGTCAGCACTGGTGTGTGCCTTCCTACAAGCAATGTTTTATAATAATACATAATCAAGTACACAGGGTGCAATATCTTCTCTAATTAAAGAATCATCATGCTGTGGTTCAGCATTACTCATCCAGTGATATCTGAATTTATTGGCAGGCTGTCATGATAGGCAAATCTCTTCCAGCACAGCAATGGACAGAGGTATTCTCTAGCAAAAAAAAAAAAAAAAGACAAAAAGAAAAAGGGAAAAAAATGACAGGCTCTCTAAGATGTATATAAGTGGGCACTGTTTCACTGACCAACTTCATAAACTGTATTCTGAACTTATTCTGAACTTATCAGCATATAATATGGAATATAATAAATGTAAACACTTTTTGACTACTAGTGATTTAAGTTCATTTGCATTCTTTCTTCAATTCATTCATTCATTTCCTTGAGTATGGAAATTCCCTAGCAAGATAAAACCAAAGAAGATCTGATTGTTACACCAGTACTTTCACAAAGACATCCATTGTTCTACCAACTATGTTGTTATCCATTCTACCTAAATGAACTTAATATATATATATATATATATATATATATATATATATATATATACAAGACCTTGTTAATTCAGAAACAATGTACTTTATGTATTTCAAACTCAAGTTAATTTACAGGTTCATAGGTTCAAAGGATGATACTAGGCTATTGCCCCAGATGCCCTTATAAGCCTAACCAAGAATTTTGCACATGTTCCCTCAAAGTCCCTATTTCCCCTGTCCAGCAAGGACACGTGGTATATTTTTTGTTTCCCATCCAGTCGTCCAGGTTCCTCTTAAAGAATGGTAAAGAGGTACTCTGCTTGACATGGAGAGGGTGTCTATTCCACAAACGGCGGAGTCTTTGGGACACAAATCTATCCTGCCAACAAGTTCTATTAATGTCACAGCCCAGGTTAAAGCCTTGCATGCCAGTTGCGTGAGTGGAGTTTGTCTTACGGATATGCAGCAACTCCATCAAGGCTGGGTCTGAAATGGCCTTGTATGCCAGACACAGGTCACATCTGAGCAGTCTGTATGAGACTGAGTAGAGGGACGGGGCTTTTAGCCTATCTGTATAAGATAGGTGTTTGAGACCCTGAATATTCCTGGTCAGGAACCTCTGTGATCTCTCCAACTGCTGCATGTGCTTGGCAAGGAACATGCAGAAGAGGGCATTGTACTCTATAATGGGTCTGATAAGGGAGGTAGTTTTTGAAGATGGGCTAGGTTTTGTTTGAATTTTTCTAATTCATTCATTCATTCTTACCAAACTATCATATGATGCGCACACACATTCTGTCTCACACACACACACACACACACACACACACACACACACACACACACATACCCTCTCTCACACACCGCACATTCAGCAACAAACTGTTTGGAGAGTCACCAGTTCTCCTACAGCATATCTGTAGGAGTCAGTAGGAAATTAAACCAGCTTCCCTACACCTCAATGAACTCCAACTAGATGAGGTGTTTTCTGGCTGAGTTCAGCTCAATGATATTGGAACTCTTTTTTTCACTGTTTTACAAAGTTCTTAGGAAATCACTGCTGGTGGGGTTTCTAAGTGTGGTCTGGCAGTGATTTCTTTGTATTGGATGATTCTTCTCTTATACATGTTTGTGGGACCTTGGGGTTAGTATATGTAAGTTAGGTGGGTGTGGTGGACTTGCCCCTCCCCTGGCAAAAAAATCTTGCTTTTAGTTTATGTGGAAGATGGATCTTGACCAGTTTAACCTAGTAAGCTGTGTCCTCATTGAGTTAATATCTGTGATTCATAAGGGAAGACAGGAACCCTTGGCACCAAGCAAAAACTCAGATAAGGATATGCACACTGCATAGAAAACATCCCTGCCGAGAACCAAACTGTATAGCAAAGTGCTGTGAAACAGAAATGCTAACCTCGGTATAATTGACGTGTTTCCTTTAAATTTGCCAAACAATATTTCATTATAATCCACAGGACTGATGTTATTTTTGGGGGGCCCCCCAGCAAGTTTGGGTCTACCTAGACACTTCCACCCTTAGTATCACCCTGTTGACTCCACCCCTCCTATGCAACAGTTTTGCTCTGCTAGTACACACAGACTGAACTAGAATTGCATTGCTCTTACATTACAACAAGCTGTTGTACCACACTAAGTTGATCTATCCCACTGAAAGACTTTCAAGATAACTGAAATGTTGTTGCAATAATGCTGCTTTACAATATTCTTGTGTACAGAGATATCCTTAGATGAAATGGTGACCAAAGTAGAGGGCTCTGTCACAACCCCCTTCTCATATACATTCTTCAGTGCTCCCCCTGGTCTTCTTTCATCCTGGTCTTTTTACACCCTCCAGCTTACTTTTTTCTCCCCATTCTCCCATTTTGTATTAGTGTTTAGCTTTTTCCTACATGCTTGGATCAGCTGAGACTGCACTGTAATAACCGTGGAGGAAATAATTGACTTAAGCCTGGAGTCTGAGGGCTGCTAGGCCTTCCAGAGGTCTTGGGGTTCTATATGCTATGAGGTGCATTTCAAAGATTTTTTTTCTTTGATCAACCTTTTTTGTCCAGTGATGACCTGGCTATAAATTATGGCTGAAGAAAGAAATTCCGTCTTATTCTTGGACTTTACTTTTTCTTGCATCCTTTTAACACATGCTGTGTAGGAAATTGAACTAAGCCAGGGCTGTGGGGGTCATCAGCCACCAAAAACATGGTGTTATATGTACGCTGTGGAGCATTTAAGTGCATTTTTCCAACTTTCTGATGCAGTGAAGGCTTGAATAGAAGTCATGAGTAAGTAGAAAAATATGTCCTGTTTTTATCTCATCGAAAACATAAGTTGTGACCAATGCTTAAGGTTCCTAACTGATAAAATAGTACTTCACAATAAACTGAGAAGACATGTTTGTAAAGATGCATAAATCCAGTCAACATATAGTGCTTACCTCCAAAATATGATAGATAACTTCTGAAGATCAAATCTCATATACTGTCATTATTTAGTGACTGCAATGTACAACAATCTGCCAGAAAGCCACATATTTAATGAAAAGCAGACCAAAAATATGAGGCAAAATTGGGGACAGCTGGCAGCTATGCTTTCTACAGAAATATATGCATGCATACACAAAAAGTCACAGAGAGACACACACACACACACGCGTGTGCACACACACAAGCACACTCAGAGAAGCACCACACGCACACACACTCTCACACAAATAGCACACGCATGCACACACAGGCCCACTCTTACATGCACACACACACACACACACACACACACACACACACACACACACTCACAGAGGCACCACACACACACACACACACACACACACACACACACACACACACACACACACACACACACACACACACACTCTCACACAGATAGCACATGCATGCACACACACACAGGCCCACTCTTACATGCACACACACACACACACACACACACACACACACACACACACACACACACACACACACACACACACACACACACACATACGTAGATAAATAATCACCCAGAAATGTACCTCATCTGGCTGATGTCAGAACCATTCAATGCAACCAAATGCAACACCCCCCTCCCCCCACTTGCCCTCTCTGCTTCCTAGATTAAGAATCAGAGGCAGAGACCCAAAATCAGGAAAAGATTTTTAAACTGAGTAAAATATGAGGCAAACATCTGCATAGTCTGCAAAGTTTTGGACAATTGAGAGATATGTATGAGAGACCAGAACAGGCTGAAGAAGACCTTACGTCCCATTCTTGGGGCAAGTTCTATTAAACACTGTTAATAGAATGACATGTTTTGCACTAGCAGTAATATTTTGAAAAAAAAAGAAGTATGAGACTCTAATGTGAATTGCCGCCAGTGTTACTACAATTACTGACAGAGAATTCTATCATAGACTGTAATATGATTCCTCGCCTCAGTAGTTAGAGAAGAAATTTAACAAGGGAAAGGAGAAAAGGAAGAGGCAAAATTAGGGACATTCTGCAAACTGAAGCACCGCTGAGGGAGCTTTGGCTTGAAATCTTGAAATCATTACTAAAATTGGTACAGAGTACTTCTGATTTAGCAGAACATGCTGAGCCAGAATGCATCGCTAAATCAGAAGAAGACTACTCTGTAAAGTACCAATTTTGTTGATATTTTTTCACAATTTTTTTCTTTCTTTTAAAAAGCTCTATACAGTGAGTGGACTGTGGCACTGCTCTACATCTGTGACCCAAACTAGCAAGGCAAGGGCACCCTGCACAAGAAATGTGCACCAACTAGTAAACATGATGATGGATGACCATTTATGGCACCCCTCTTACTGTTGCTTTCTAAGATAGCAGCACCTCAAACTACAAAACGAAGCTTCACACAGTTAAATAAAACAAAACTCAGCTCATTCAGCTCTTCCTGTAAATGACATACTACCATATTAACTCACTCCCTCGGCTGAGACCTCCACCTGCAGTTTCAGTCATGTGATCCTGGGCTCAAATCACAGTGTGTTCAGGTGCGGGAAAAAAAGGAAATGCATTTACACTAGCTATTTTTCATAAACTCTGTAAACTTGGGAGCAAATCTGTGAAGAAAGCATGAGAAGATATGTTTTGTGAGAGTCACAAGTGAGCCGAGGGAACCTGACCTCTGGAAGCATCTCATCTGACAGTCAGTGACTGCAGTGACGAGTGCAGAGGGGTCCTCCTGCATACAACTAACCTAAGGCTGTCACTGCCTTCAAGTGAAAAACTGTCTCAGAAGATCAGGAACATCTGTACCTGATAGTATATCAGGAGAGTTAGTCATATTAGCTTGAATAGGTGGCCCTAGAGCCACAATCTGGCCCACCAAAGCATTTTATCTGGCACTTGTCATGTCCTACAACAACCTGTTTTGAATGGACAGATACATGCTGGACATGGAATTATGGTCCTCCAAATCTTTCCAAGTATGGTAAGTGGCCCTTGAACAGTATGATAGTGGCTCCTGAACCAGAAAGATTGGATACCCCTAGGTTACATGTTTACCTCACATAGTATTAGGATGTGGAGAGGCTTTCCTTCTAATATTACTACATAGTGTTTTAAAGTGCTTTTTACTGTATTTTTAAAGTAACTTTTGTAGACTGGTAGTATATACTGGAAATTGTTGCTTGTCATCCCAAGGAAAGAGGCACAATTTTTGGCTTAACCGTGGAACATTCTACTGGTCTCATGGTTGGTCATTATTCTAACTACAAAAAGAAAAATTAAGCAAACAGCCTTTGCCAACACAGCAGGCTAACAATTTGCCTCAGCCACAGGAGGGTGGCTCTGCTGTAGCCATTTGTTGTATCTCAGACCACTCATCATTTATCCCAGATACCTCTGATGTTGCACCTACAGACACTGTGGACTGTGGGTTAGCCAAGTACTCTGTGCTGTTGAGGTCACCTCAGTGGGCAAGAGAGTACCACTCTTTGGTCTGGGAGAGGGAACAGAGAATATTTCCCTGTTGTGTCAGAATGCTGTGACCATCCCTGAGAAAACAGCTGCTGCCATTAGTAAAACAGTTGGCACCATTTTCCAAGCATGTATCTACTCCTATGGGGTCTGGCTCAGGGTTTAATTCAGGCTATTGCTCCTTCTTGTAAATTATTTGTGACAAAAAGAGGAATTCCTCTTTTCCTGAAGAGATTCCAGATTCTGAATCTGCACAGGAAGATACAGGAATAGATACAGTTTTTTTTTCTCAGATTTCTGATTCAGACTCAGAGGAGAGCTCAGTGTTTGATTCTCCCTGTGGGGTTTCTCTTTGTCTGAGACTATTGTTAGGATGTGCTAGTATTTTCAGAGGGAGAACACTGAGGTTTCTCAGTCCTTCAGTAAATACAATGAGCTGTTACAGAAGCATTTTCTAGAACCCACATCCATTCCTTCTGTTCTGTCTGCTTTAGAGGATACGTGTGATACTGCCTGCAGTTTTCCAGATAGTCAACCTGCTACCCCTAAAAAGGCAAATAGGATGCATAAAGTTCCTCAGTCTTTTACATTTTATACACTATTCCCAAACTTGACCCAGTAGCTATAGCTTTAGCTGATCTCACTATTGCTAAGCACTTAGTCAATTCCAGTTATACTCTTTTTGATAAAAGTGGGAAAATTATTGATTGGTATGAGAAAAAATGTTTTGAATTGTTAGGCTCATAGGTTAAAGTGTATTCTGACAAATCATGAAAGTATGAGGAATGTTTTATCTACGGTTCCTTCTTGTGAGGAAAAATCTGCTTTAACTAACTTAGTTCATTGTATTTCATAGGTCAATATTCATTGTTTGCAGTGTGTGTATAACTCTGTTGATACTTCTTCCATAGCTGTGGTCACTGGTACTGTTTCAAAGAGGCTTGCTTGGGTGAATTCTTAGAACTTCCCAGATGATGTTAAAAATGAGATTTTAAGTTCTCCCTTGGATAGGGATTCAGTGTTTGGCCTGTCTGCTGCAGAGGTGATGAAAGGGGCAAGCTGATCCAGAAGAATTTCTCAAACATTTAAGAAAAAATGGTAAGGGGGTTCCAAAAAGAAGTCTCAAACTTCCCAAAAACCAAGAACAGTCCAACAAGTCTGAATGACTATTCAAGAGAACTTGTGACCCCCTCACACCTGGCCCTTTTTTTCTTCCAGAAATTCTGAACCTCCATTTTTTTCTCTTTGGCAACAGATCATTTCAGACAAATGGGTTCTGAAGATTATTCATTAAGGTTGCAGATGGAAGTGGGAGAAAATGACTCCTTTCCAGGGGATCACTCTTCATCCTGCAGATCAGTCTATTTTTTGTTTCCACCTGTTCTTCATCACATGCTATCTCAAGGAGAGACAGAACCAGTTATTCCTTCCCAGGTGAGGAAGGGTTTTTATTCAAGGATGTTCCTTGTGCCAAAGAACGAAAATAGTTGAAGACCTATTGTGGATCTTTTTTTTCTAATCCTCTTTGTGATAGTGCCCAAATTCAAAATTATGTAACTTCACAACCTATTAACTATTCTTCCTCTTTCAAATTTACTGGTAAAACTAGACTTAAAAGATGCCTTTCATCACATCCCTACTATTCCAGACTTCAGATGTTTTTTAAGGTTTTGTGAGTCTGGATCATATTATCAGTTCTCTGCATTACCCTTTGGACTATCCACTGCACCAAGAGTGTTCACAAAGTGTCTATCTCCAGTTATAACTCATTGCAGGCTACAGGGTATTGACATTTTTCCATATTTTAATGATTTGCTTATCTTTGCAGAGTCTTTTTCAAAGTGTCAAGAATATCTCTCTTGGGTGAGGGATCTCTTACACAAGCTGGAATTCTAAGAGAGCATTCAAAAGTCTTTCTTGACTCCTTCACATGGGATTATGTTCCTGGGATGTCAATTAGCCATCTCAGTTCAAAAAGAGGTTTTCTTCCAAGAAAAAAAGACAATTTTTATTTATATGTATTTCTATTATTCAGACTTCAGCAAGGACATTTCTCAGAATGTTGCGTCTCATGGCATCTATGATTATCATGATAAGCCTGTCAAGACTCCACATGAGGATACAGTGGTATCTGAAATCTATTTAGTCCAAGCATCACCACCTTTTATTTTTCAAATCCTATTGCTGGGGTTGTTAGGAAATAGATCTTTTGGTGGAGATTACAGAAATCCTTGAATCCAGGTCTGTCCTTCTCCGTCCCTGATCCAAAGCAGTCAGTCACAACAGATGCTTCAGATTTTGCTTGGGGAGTTGTTTCAGGAGGGACAATAGTGCATGGGGTATGGGACACCAAGGACAGATGTAAGCACATAAATATCAAAGAGGTGCTTGCCCTGATCAAGACCCTCAACTCTCTGAACCATCTTTGGTCCCCGGGACCTCTTCGAGTGATAACAGCCAATACCGCAGTCATGTGACACATGAACAACCTTGTGGTACCCTCTTTGCAGACTAGCCATGTTAGCTTGGGATATAACTTCACATCACAGTCTCACTCAATAAACATCCTACATTCTGTCAGAGCAAAACAGACAAGCTGAACAGAACAGAAACAGGCCAGACCCTCATGAATGGAAACTAGATTAGGGGTCTTCCAAGATTTGATCCATCTGTGGGGAGTTCAAGTAGAGCTCTTTTCCCCCTCTTTGAACAATCAACTGGCAAGATTCTGTTCCAGGATTCCATGCAAGAAGACCTGGAAGGCAGATCCTTTAATTTTCCTTGGACAGGAATGCTCCTGTATGCTTTTTTGCCCTTTCCACTAATACCCATGGTTCTTTGGAAAATTCAGAAGGAATCCCCCAAGATCATTGTGATGACTCCCTTTTGGCCCAGGCAACCATGGTTCTCCCTTCTTTTGGAAATGGTGAGGGGAAATTACCACAATCCTCCTCACAGGCTGTATCTACCCGCATAAGAACAGGTGTGTTTGATGCACCCCAACAATCAACTTCAGCTGACTGCCTGGATGATAGGGTCTTAATCCCTTTTAGGCACCCATTTACTGACTGTGCAGCAAATACTAATGAAGCAAGAAAGCTTGCTACTAGAAAATCATATATTAACAAATGGAAAATGTGTTCTAGTGGGTGCCAACATGATAACCATCACCCGTTCAAGACTAGTTGTTTTCAGGTTTTACAATATTTGTGTGAGTTAATATCCTATGGCCTTTCTTATTCCTCCATCAAGGTTAATTTATTGGCCATTTCAGCATGTCTGCCCATGGATCCTCCTCTTTCAATGCAGTCTCATGTCAGTATGTTCTTGAAAGGAGTTTTGCATAAGAAGCCTCCAAGAAAACAGGTGGACCCTCCTTGAGATCTTAATTATATGTTAGAGGAACTAAAACTTGCTCCATTTGAACCAGCTAATCCAGATGACTTGAGGATCTTGACATGGAAAACAGTTTTACTGATTGTTCTGGCCTCTGCAAGAATGGTATCTGAGTTGCAAGCTCTTATGGTGAGTCAACCACATCTCATTTTCCATGGGGACAAGGTTTCTTTGAGAACTAGTCCTTGTTTTGTGGATAAGGTGGTATCAAAGTTTACTTTAAGCCAATCTATCTATCTCCTCATTTTCTTTCCTGAATTTAAACATAAGGGAGCAAGGTTACTCTGTTCATTTGATGTCCACAGACAACTCAGGTATTATCCTGATAAAACTAAATCTTTCAAATCTTCAGATCAATTGTTTATTTCTTATAAAGATAAGGAGAGACAACCTGTGTAAAAACAGACTATTTCCAAATGGTTGTCTAAGGCTATTACCTTTTGTTATACTCAAGCATAGCAAAACTATTCCAAGTAGAGTCAAGGACCACTCTACCAGGGCCTTGTCTTCATCTATGTCTTTTTGGAAAGGGATAGAGTCTCAAAGTATTCTAGAAGCTGCGACATGTTTCTCTGTACATACTTTTGCAAAGCGCTATAGGGTGGATTCCTTCTCTAGGTCCAGATCAAGCTTTGTTAGGACCATTGTCCAGGGGCTCCTGGACTCATCTTCTTCTTCCACCTCCAAAAATGGAGTTAGCTATGGTAATCTACCCATATAGCTAAGAGTACTGCAGCAGTGATTAATATGATAAACATAGTATAGTTGTATAAGTTGAACTTGTCATAACATAGATGTTAGAATTATAATTGCTACAGTAGCTGCTCCATACACCTCATTTTTTGGTGTGTTTTTTATGCCAAAGTGTGGACAGTTATTTTTTTTTTTTGCTTCTAGAATTGTCCTTTCAGGGCTCAGCCTTCTTCTGCCTGCTGACAGGAAAGTTGTGAAGGGCATGTTCATGTCCAAACCTGTCTTTTAGTCAACTCAGGTCGAGCTTTTTTTACAGTCCGGGCACATGGAAGGTGACCTGAAGTTTTGGAAGCTGGACAGCTCTTATATATAACCCATGTAGCTAAGACTACTGCAGCAGTGATCATTCAAACATCTGGTGGTATGGTAAGTTCAACTTATACAACTGTACTTTAATGGTAACATTTCAAAAAAATATATACAACTATTTTTATATATATATATATATATATATATATATATATATATATTTTTTTATTATAATAAACCTGAGTTTTATACAGAGTATTATATTGAAATTTGGCTTTTTACACATGGACTGACATATGCTTTTGGAATAAGAGGTTCGTCTGGCATGGTAGCTCCGTGAACAGTTACTTTATTATATTTATCGTGTTTTCTCATCATGGAGCTTCTGTCCCAAGGTTTGCCGGTAGCTTTGTTGTTTGTAAAAGTGTTTATGTGTTGAATTTTATCTATTATTTTATTTTATTTATTTATTTATATTTGTTTACCGGGAGTGTCTGACTGGACGTAGGTCCATTTTCAGCGGAGGCCCGGGGAGAAAAGCTCCACAGTTAAAATAAACAGACAGTAGTTACATTGGATTACATAGCGATTAACAATTTACATAGCAATTACTTACAACATATTTACAGATGAAGAGCATAGTACATCAGTAGACAACTAGAATCTTTATCTGTGAAGTACATAACAGACATTAACAAATGTTACAATAAGAAGTTCCTGCTGTATAATAAGTACTAGGCTTATGAGCATCTGAGCCTGCTATAATTAAGGTAGTTAGTGGAGTAGAAAGAAAGGTAGTGGTTGGATGGGGTGGGTGATATTAGAGTGGGAGTTGAGAGGGCATAGCCAGCATGTTTTTAGGTGCGCTTTTAGTAAAGTTTTGAAGTGGGTGCATGATGGTATGGAGGTAATTGTGGGTGGGAGGGAGTTCCATAATTTGGCTATGGCACAAGAGAATAGTGCTTCACCAGCAGAGTTATTGGCTTTAGTGATCTGCAAGTGATTTTTGTTGCTGGATCTAAGTGGTCTGGTGGTCCGATACGGTTAGAGTAGATTCTGGAGGGATGGGACATTTATTGGATGGTTTACTAGTTTGTGGGCAAGTGAGAGTTGATACAAGTTCAGCAAGTGAGAGACAGTGGTGACTATGGTAGGATGCCCCTGTGTCGAATTTGCCGATTTTGTTGTAGCAGGTCTCTAGCTTGTTTAGATCGCATTGCCTTATGTTGGTATATATTGGAGAGGCATAAAGTAGGGTGGAGATAAGGTCGGAATTTGCTATTGAAATTTTTGCTGCTTTGGTGAGAAGTTGCTTATTTCTGTATAATGCCCCTAGTTTTTTTGTGGACTTTTTTTATGGTCATGGATATATGAATGTCAAATTTTAGTTTATTGTCTATTTCCACTCCTAGCAATTTGGTGTGTTCAGTTGGGTATATAGTGGTGTTGTCTTTTGCTGTGATGTTAAAGTGAGAGTTGTTTTGAGTATGTTTGGTGGGTTGGAAGATGAGTAGTTTAGTTTTGTTTGGGTTGAGTATTAATTGGGCATCGGATAACCAAGTTTCAACAGAGGAAAAGGCTTCCTGTGTGACCTTTTGCAGTTTGGGTAGGGACTGGGCTGAGCAGATGATGGTTGAGTCATCTGCGTATTGTATGAGTGTGCCATGTTTGGTGGCAGAGGCTAGATTATTGGTGAAAACAGAGAAGAGTAGGGGTCCAAGGATGGATCCTTGGGGAACCTCTATGGAGAGAGGTAGTTGGGGAGATATGTCATTCTGCCATACAACGGATTGTTGGCGGTCAGACAGGTAACTCTGAAACCAGTTGGTGACTGATTGTGAGAAGGATATGTTATTGAGGACAGAGATAAGTTGTTTGTGTGGGACTATGTCAAATGCTTTAGATAGGTCTAGGAAAGTAGCAGAGGAGAAATAGCCGTTGTTTTTATGCTGAAGGATAGTGTTAGTAAAGGAGAGTAAGGCAGTGGTGGTGCTATGGTTTGGTCGGAAACCATGCTGAGTATTGAAAAGGAGGTTGTTAGTAAGGAGGTAGTCTGAGACCTGAGAGTGTATGCATCTCTCTAGTATTTTGGAGAGTGGAGAGAGAATAGCTATGGGGCTGTAATTGGTTAGTTCTGTGGAGGGTCCGCCTTTGTGGAGGGGAATCATATGTGATACTTTCCACAGTGTGGGAATGTAACTTTCTGACAGAGAGCGGTTAATCAAGATGGATACTGAATTATTTTTTTCAGCACCAGCTGTAGTAGCACTTGGTCTGACATGGTTTTAAACTAATCAAACGATGAAAACCAAAAAGAACGTTCTTGTGATTCATTGTTTTAAACTACTCTGAGTGGTGCAGCATCTGTCTCTTGGATTTTAATATTGTATAAATGTTATTTAAAGTTGGAAGCTGATGAAGAATGAGATCAACTGGGAGTGATGAGCTTTTTTCTGTTTAATGATGCTGTGACATATGTTTGCATACTTTCCCACATATGACTGTGGGTTTACAGCTAATAAAAAGGGCCTAGAAAAGAAATATCAGGCTTACAGGGTTCACAAATTCCAGAGAATTTGTTTACTTTAGCATTTTTATGTGCCAGTATTTCTTAATTATATTTTTCAGTTAGCATTGAATCAGAATGCATTTTTTTATGGTTAATGAGTTTACTATGTCTGAAATATGGTTCTACTACAAGCACTCGAGTCCCAAGCACTCAAACCCCCAGGTTTTCAAAGCCAGGAACTCATGTGTCTTGTAGCCCAGGTCGACTGCCCCTCATGGCCCTGGAAGTATGAGGTTGGCCAAGCAGCTATGTGGAGGGAGGGGGTTAGTATTAGGGAGTGGGAAGGGAGTTTTAGGGTAAAATTTAGGGAGGGGTTGGAGTTTTAGTACTGTATGCAATCTGGGAATTTAGGTTTAAGGGGGAGCGGTTGGAGTTTTAGGTGTATCAAGCGAGAATGGAGTTTTAGGTTTAAGGAGCACTTTAATGTATTTAAGTTTGGGTGGTTGGAGTTTTAGGTTTAGACAGAAATCAGGGATTTTAGGGATACTGAGGGGGAGTAGAAGTTTAGGTTTAGGGACCAAGGAGTTGTGTTGTGAACTGGATGAGAGTTTTAGGTGTAGAGTTTAGGTTCTGGTAGGGCTATTTACTGTATAGGATCAGGTATTGGGATGACTATGCTGGAATGGAAGATTGGGCTAGTGGGAGTTGAAGCACTTTGGTTTTTTTAGCAGGTGTGCTGTGAGCTACTAAAATGTAAGCACCTGTAGTAGAGCCCTGTAAAACATCAAATGAAGAGTCAGAAACAATTGTCAGCCCATGTTTAAAACTGAAAGAATGTTGTTTTCCAGTCATTTTTAAATAATAATTCTGACAAGAAAATAAACATACCTAGTTTTGTATACTTTTTTCTTTAACCAAAAAATTATTTTTTTTCTAGGAATAAAATCAACCCAAGCAAGGCCTTCCACACCATAGAAACTTAAGATATAGGGTCATAGGTTCATAGGTAAGTACTAGGCTACCTGCCTGAGGGTATCTTTAAGCCTAGCCAGAATGTGTTTGCTTTCGCCACCCCCTTAGATTAGTTCCCTGTGCCTCTGTCCAGCAGAGCCATTAGTTCGCTGTACCTCTGTCCAACAGAGCCACCACAGTGATCCTTGGGGTAAATTTTCTGTTTCCCATCCACTCGTCAAGGTTTCTCTTGAAGACTGTTAGTGAAGGGCTCTGCCTAATGTAGATTGGAATCCTGTTACAAAGCATGGGGAGTCTCTGGGACAGGAATCTATCCCTCCAGCACGTCCTATTTATCGTTGTGGTGAGGTTTAGATCCATTGAGCGTGTGGCTCTTGGGGATTTGTTTTTTTTTTAAGGTGGAGCATGTCAATAAATTCTGGGTTGGACATGGCCTTGTATGTCAGACAGAGATCACCTCTGAGTAAGCGGTATGCAACCGAGTACAGCTGCAATTTCTTCAGTCGGGCTGCATAGGCCATCTGTTTGAGGCCAGTAATCCTCTTGTTGAGGTACTTCTGTGGTCTTTCCAGCTGTTGCAGGTGTCTTGTAAGGTACATCCCAAATGGGGTGTTGTACTCTATGATGGGTCTGATGAGTGATGAGTAGAGGGGCAAAATAACCTCTTTTGTTCTAGATGCGAACCCTTTTGTGATTAGGTGGGCCTCATAGAAGGATTTTCTAACCACCTTGGCAATATGATTATCAAAGGAGAGATTGCTATCTACTTGGGTCCCCAGATCCCTTATTGCATTTTCTGTATTTAAGGGACTACCACATATGTGGTAGTTCACAGGTACTTTGTTTTTTCCAAAGGGGATGACTATGTACTTTTTGGCATTTAGCTTGAGGCCATGATTTTGACACCAGGTATCTGTCTCAGTGAGACCCTTCTGGAGGATGTCTCCATCAGCCGGAGAGTCAGTTATGGCCCCCAGTTTGCAGCCGTCTGCAAACTTGGTCAGCCATAGTCCTCCTGTGCTTGCCTGTACCTCTGAGAAGCATATACCGAACAGGAGGGTTCCCAGGACTGAGCCCTGGGGGATGCCACTTGTAACCGGTTTAGAGTCAGACCTAGAGCCTGCAACTCTCACCGTGTGGGTTCTATCCGTGAGCCAGCTGGCAACCCATCTCATGATGTAGGGGTTTATGTTCAGGCTGGTGAGCTTGTCTATAATACCAGAATGGGGAATGGTGTTGAAAGCCTTTGTGAGGTCTAGGTAGGATGTGTGGACCTCCTTTCACTCGTCTAAAGGCTTAGTAGCTGTCTCAAAGAAGTCCACCAGGTTTAGGAGACATGACCTGCCCTTAACAAAGCCAAACTGAGTAGGGTCCAATGTTTGGAGGTTCCCAATGTCTCTGTTAATGAGTTCCATGATGATGTGCTCCATAGCCTTGCAGACCAGGCTAGTCAGGCTTATAGGGCGATAGTTTCCGGGGTCCGTTGTGGCTCCATCTTTGTTGCAAGGGATAACTGTTGCTGTGCACCACTCTATGGGTACATAGCCTGTTAAGAGGCTGGGTTTGAACAGTGTGTTTAGGTGAGGGATTAGTTCATTTTGGAGTTCATGTAAGACACAGCCTGGGACACCGTCCGGTCCCATTGAAGCTGTGTTTTTGGCTTTGGATAGGACTGTTTTAACCTGTGTGTCAGTAATTCCAGGGGCTCTGCATTCTTCTGCTATGGTTATGGGCCCTTTAGGGGGTGAGGGGGGTCTGAAGTTTACACTAAACCTGTCTGCCAGAATGTTGGCAATATCAGTCGGTTCAGTGTATTTTGTGCCATTCTGCACTAACTCAGAGCAGATCTGAGAGTTTCCACTTAGGTTCTTGACAGAGCTAAAGAACGCTTTGTGGTTATCTTTGGAGTCCTTGGAAATTTTTCTTTCGAAGCTAGCCTTGGATGATTTTATGAGGGATTGAAGTTTCTTGCTGATACTGATCAGGGATGTCTTCCCTTATTGGGATTTTACTCTTTTCTGTACTAGTTTCCTCCTTCTATTATATAGCTTGTTTAGGCAGGGGTCCACCAGACTGGTTTCCTTTTTTTGGAGGAGTAAGTCTTGGTTTTGCTAGGGATAGCACAATCCATGCATTCTTGCAGGTGCTCATAGAATGCCTTTGTAAGGGATTCAGCACCTTGAACAGCATTGTCCTTTAGCATGGGGTCTGTGAACCTTTCCACCTCGGTCTTAAGTAACGTGAAGTTTGCTTTTGAAAAGTTTTTCACAGTGGTTTCCATGATTGGGGGTGGGGGCAGAATGTGGATATCCAGAGTGATTAGTCTATGGTCTGATCTAACCAGCGAGAAGTTGACCTCCGGTGTAGAACACCAGTTGCCATTGTTGGTGATGACCAGGTCCAATATGTTGTCACCTCTGGTGGAGATGTTGACCAGTTGATCCAGGGCGTTCGAGTTTATAATTTCTAGGAACCATTGGACAAGGGAGTTAGTACTTGAGTAGTTCTCTCAGTTAATGTTTGGGTAATTGAAATCACCCAATATTAGGGCATTTGGTAGGACCTTCATATTTTCCAGTGTCTCCAGAAATGCGGAATGGGGGTCCTGGGTCATGGTGGGTGATCTGTAGCAAGCTATAATTTGAATTGCAGTTTTGCCCATTGTTAGTTGCACATGGATGATCTTTGAGGCATTGTGCTGTGCCACTAACCTGGAGGTGTGGGTATCCTTGATGAATATGGATACACCCCCACCTTTTGAGTTTCGGTCCGGTTTCTGTGGCCGAAATGTATGGTATGAGTTATAGCCTGGTAGTGCTGGGGTGCTCTCTGGAGCCTTAAATCAGGTTTCTGTTACTGCACAGATATCAGTGTTCTCCATACTGAGGGGTGCCTCGAGTGCAAGTGTTTTGAGGTTCACACATCTGGCGTTGAGTAGCATTACCCTTAGTTTTTAGTTACTTGTGCTATTTACGGTGGTGGGTTTGTCTTTTGAGCCTTGCCTAAAAAAGGCACTATGGGGGTGACAAAAGCTTTGGCCAGTATTCGAAAGCCTAAGTGTGACAGGTGCAAGCCATCTCTTGCGAAGCAACGTGGCTTGTCGAGCATGTCATCCGAGGCAGACAGATACTGGATCCCCTTTGAATGACACCAGAAACTTAGCCAATTGTTGAAATTGATAATTTTTTCTTTATACTGTGGCATCATTCTTGGTGTGGGCATGATGCTACTCAGGGTTAGAGTCATACTGGCCTGGGCTATGTGATCAAAGAACTCTTCCATGTCACTTTTCATGTAGTCCAGGGAGGTACGTCTCAGGTCATTCACACCAACATTGACAATGGCAGAGTCATATTTGTACTTGTTCTGTAGCAACCTGAGTGCTTGTGTTATGTGGCGGATCCTGGCACCCGACAGGCAGCTAACTGCAACCTTCTCCTTGTCCAGGCTAGTTAGTGAGACATCAGTGTGCCTGACTATAGAGTTGCCTATTACTAGTGTATTGGGTATGTCATTTTGCCTTAAGGTCTGTGATTGCGTGGCACACTGATTATGTGAAGTATGTGTTTCATGGTTTGCGATGGGATGTGGAGGTTGCTTGGGTGTCTGCTTTGGAGGTCTCTGTTGCTTTTGCAGATTTTTATTTAGAACCTCTGAGTATGTTTTAGTGTATTTAGGTGTGTTATTTGCCAGTGTTGGTTTAGTAGGTCTACTTGAGACTGGTGGTGTGTTGCAAGTATTTTCCTTCTCCTCTTGACTGTCAGTTCCAGTCTTGGGTTGAGAGAGCTTTGCCTCCAGTTTGGCTGTATAATAGCATCTCTCGCATATATTAGTGTTTGGTGGTAGGAGGCAAGGGTTGTCTGTGTACATGAGGCAGTTGTAACATTGCCTCAAAATGCCCAGATTCACCAGTTTGACTGGAGAGTACACCTGAAACTGCCTTTGGACATGCCTGAATAGGTAAAGTGAGCTGTTTTACTGATTGGCTGGTAGGGATGAATAGAGAGCCTTGTCCTTCTGGACAGTATAGGAGAGTCTAGTGCTAGGGTTAATTACTGCTTGCTATGAGTTTTGAGCAAGTGCTGAGCTGTGAAATGAATGGTTTGAGTGCTTATGTTGAACGTTTGTGTAGTTTCAAGGGAAAAATTGAAGAGTAGACTTCGTGGAGCCTGGAATAGTTTAACCCTAGCTAACCAGCGCTGTCCGGCGCGCAAAACTTCGCAAATGTGGTTATTATAGCAGGGAAATGAAACAGATTGAAATTAGCCCAAAACGGCCAATAAACTACTAACTTCTGGGCTGAAACCACTTCTCCAGGGACAGATAGGTTGCTCAAAGCTCCCCTCTCTCACAGGTGAACAAAGAAACTTCCTTCTATCCAAGTAAGTTATGGGCAACACAGAAACTTGTAACACAGCCCTGAATTCAGCAATAACCTGAAAACTGGACTATACTAGTTCAGAAAGGTGGGAAAAGTATTTTTTTTTTTTTCAGAAAATAAAGCAGATACAATAAAAAAAACACTTTAAATGCACAGAAATGGCTATCACACTTTAGTGTCTAGCCTACAACAGTTAAACAGATTATTTAAACACAAAAATTACTTAGTTCAAGTGCAGGCAGCAAATAAGTACAAGATGTAGCAGAAACAAGTTTTTACATCACAGAAACACTAAAAAATGTGGTATTTTAGGCGGAATTAGTTAAAGACAGCAAGAAAATGCAGAAAAATTATACTTAGTCACTCCAAATTCTCTTTTTTGTCTCTCTGCTGCTGTAGAACTCTGCAGGACACCTGGCAGGCACTTGCTGAGCTGAATACAAGCAGAAAAAAACACGCAAATGCAGTCTTTATAGCAGGGAAATGAAAGAGATTGAAATTAGCCCAAAATGGCCAATAAACTACTAACTTCTGGGCTACAGCAAACAAGGCACACAAATTTCAGAAAGAAACAGTTCAAATAAGCAGGCATAATAAGCCTTTAACCAGAAATTTCCAGCTCAGAAGGGCAGAATCTAGCCTCTCCTCCCACAAGAGTGCAGACCGCAAACCTTCTTAATGTAAAATAACTGGCCTGAAGCCAAAGTGCTTAAACCAGAACTAATGCACTTTTAGAATAACAGACACTGAGCCTTCAATCAGCAATTCCCAACTAAGAAGGATGCAAGCTATCTGTCCTGCCACAACAATGCAGTCTACAAGCCTTCTTAATGTAAAACAACTGGTCTGAAGTCCAAGTGCTTAAACTCAAAAGGCTTAGAATAACAGTTACAATTTAATCAGGCTACTACCAAGCAGTAATAACTGGAGCAGAATAATACAATTGAGTACTTTTAAGAAGAAGCACAAGCAAAATAAGGTAATAAAGTAGGAAGAAATGCAATTACAGTAAAAGCAGATGAATAAAGTGCAATTTTTTTATAACAATAGAAAACGAGCAAACTGATTTAAACAAATTAACCAATTAACCAGTAAAAAACTCAAAACTGAGCCCTGTTCCAGCAGTCTTCAATCAGACAAGTTTTAACCGCACACTCCTGCCACTAGGGTGCCTTCTCCAAAAAAAGATGGCCTGGATTAGTGCTCAAGTTATACAAAGAAGGCTAGATTCAGCAGGCCTGAATCTAGTCTATGCTACAGCAGACAAGGCACACCAATATCAGAAAAACAGTTAAAAAAAGCAGGCACAGTAAGCCTTTGGCCAGAAATTCCCAGCTCAGAAGGGCAGAATCTAGCCTCTCCTCTCACAAGAGTGCAGACCACAAACCTTAATGCAAAATAACTGGCCTGGAGCCCAAGTGCTTAAACCAGAACTAATACACTTTTAGAATAACAGACACTGAGCCATCAATCAGCAATTCCCAACTTAGAAGAATGTAAGCTACCTGTCCTGCCACAACAGTGCAGACCACAAACCTTCCTTATGTAAAACAACTGGTCTGAAGCCCAAGTGCTTTAACCAAAAGACTTAGAATAACAGTTACAATTTAATCAGGCTACTACCAAGCAGTAATAAATGCAGCAGAATAAACACAACTGAGTACTTTTAAGAAGAGGCAAAAGCAAAATAAGGTAATAAAGTAGGAAGAAACACAAATACAGTAAAAGCAGATAAAGTGCAATTTTTTTTATAACAATAGAAAACAAGCAAACTGATTTAAACAAATTACCCAATTAACCAGTAAAAAACCTCAGAATTGAGCCCTGTTCCAGCAGTCTTCAGTCAGACAAGTTCATGGCCTAAGTGGGTATGCCTACTCAAATGTTCTCTCTGTATTAGGCAGGATGAGCTAATGAGACTAGACTAGGATAGAGCTGGGATAGGGCTGAACAGATAGTAATGGTAGGAGTGTCTGAAATCAAAATATGACCTCACTGTACTCGGTTGAGTGAGCAAATGAGATGGGCCCAGGAGGAGTGTTCAAACACAAATTTACAGGAGGGGCAGTCAATTCCAAAGCCACCAAGACTAATACCACAACAACAACAGGGAGGGTGAGTGGGGAAAACTAATTGCAGACACAGAGAGAGCTCACAATTTTCAGTGAACAAATAAATAAGCAGATTAATGCAGTACTATTTTTAACACAATATTCAATGAAACAATAAAACAGAAAAAAATAAATGCAGTACTATCTTATAACACTGCAAGTTTGTACTTATCTCAGCTTGTAATAAAGTTAATGTAGGTATGTAAAAGCTAACCAAACAGCTAAGTATGCAACTATTCAGCAGAAATAATTTCAGAGATAAGGGACTAAGACTTTAAGGCACAGAGAAACCCTCTAGGCTAAGACTTCTACACCGAATATCAATGAAGTGAGAAGAATAAACCCACTAACTGCAGACAGAGAGAGCTCACAATTTTCAGTAAACAAATAAATAAGCAGATGCATGCAGTACTATTTTTAACACAATCTTCAATGAAACAATAAAACCGAAAAAATAAAATGCCGTACTATCTTATAACACTGCAAGTTTGTACTTATCTCAACTTGTAATAAAGTTGATGTAGGTATGTAAAAGCTAACCAAACAGCTCAAGTATGCAACTATTCAGCAGAAGTAATTTCAGAGATGGTGCAGCACACAGCTCTTTCATGGCAACATCATACAGGTACAAAGTACTTGCACTGGCTTTCAATTCCCCTTTGGATCACTTATCTCAGCTATACACTCATAAAGTTCTACACCTGGATCAATATAAGACAGTATATCAGCAACACTCTGTTAAAGAAATCTCCAAATCTCTTAGATCTTCTGATTCCTCTACTATCACATTTTCTGTCCACTCATTTCCCTAGTTTGTTCTGACAGGGCCTTCTTTTACCTAGGACCTTCCATACTAAACTTCCTTCCAGTCTTCTGCCTAGTTTATCCTGCTTCTCCAAACAACACAAATCACACCTCTCAACTGTCCAGATTTTTGCCTAATATTTTTGGTCTATTCTTCATAAAATTGGTGGCTTTCTGGCAAATCACTGGGATGATCTGAGGACTGAAGTCATGAATAATGATATAGATTTACGTTTCAGACTTCAAATCCCTCAGAAAATATATGTTAACACAGACCTTCTTACTCTAGTAACTTTCTAAGTTTATAAGAGCAATATTTAAAACCTGTCCCTGTTTTTGGACCTTTGTCCCACATTTTGCAGGCTTTGTACAGACTTGTTGCACTAAGAGTTTAAGAAGTATGACACAAATCCCACCTGAAGAATCAGTTGTCATGTATATACATGGAATCTATAACCTTACTTCACATCTCTGCATTGTTCCATGTCAGCTTTTAGTCCCTGCTATAACTCAGTGTGAATGTTTCTGTATAACACATTCACAAACAGCTCTGTAGTACTACACAACATAATGCTTATGCTCACATACCTCCATACAGAACATTTCTAAACTCCTTAGGTCACTTCTACTCCTTTACTGCTTATTTATATATTGTCTAAGCATTCCTAATCCTACCAGTAACTGAAGGATTGTACTAAGTTGCTGTTTGTCATTATTCAATTATTGAACAATTATTTTATTATTTGGCATGCTATTTCCTGTTAAACCTCACTGCATATGTTTAATTTACTTAAGTATGTTCATAGCATATGACTGTACTTGCTTGCCTGCTGTTTTCCTTTAGTTATTTGCCAAGTTATTTTACTTTTCTGTTTATTATAATTCACCCATTTTTAAATAAATGAATGAATAAATTAATGATTTAATACATGAATAAAGAATGCCCTTAATTGGTAGAATTATTAAATACTGAGTTCCAAAAGTATCTGATAATTGAACCCTTTGTTACAATAATATTTCTTTGCTGAATAACTACAATAAAAAATAATTCTATTGATAACTCTAAGGATTTCAGAACTATGGATCCATAAAACTGTGTTGTCTGGTAAGAATTTCCTGGCCCTTCTGCTTTCTGTGTTTTATATATAGATTTTATTATAAACTATAACTGTCATACAGCTTGTATACTCTTCCCTTTTATAATGCTTCCATAACTGCCTCAATGAAATTTTTTTTTACTATTTTTGTATTTTCCCAATCCATCATTAGAAGACAGGTTCGTGACTCGGCCACCACCTATAGAAAGATAGTCCTCACCCTGCATCTAATTCTTTCACTCTTCAGCTCCAGTTCATATATTTCACTTCATGACCACCTTTTCTTTGAAACTAGATGCCATTCAGTACATCATCAGTACATATAAGATATTCCATGTATCCCTTTTGTGTTCATCTTTGTACTTTAATTCCAAAAAATACATTGAAGTCTTTCAGTATATGTAATATAGTTATTGCAAAATTTTGTGTAGCGCAGGGAAGTATATCTCTGAAATGCATTTGGATCACCTCAGATTTAGGAGTAGACACATTAAAAATATTTTTTTTTTTTTTTTTTTTTACAAATGGTGTTTTACAAATGCATCAGGAGTACACAAAAAGATTGGAGAAAAGCCAGCAGATGTTTAGTAATGCAAGTAAGTGGTCAAAGTAATTGAAAAACATTTCTAGTCAGGACTCTTGATATGCAGGCTGCTTGCATCATTCCCTTAAACATGATATTTGAATATTAACATAGAATAAATCACAGGAAAATTAGCGCAGTGGTCAAGATGTATTTAAGTGTGTGTACTTGTGAGTGCTTGTATCTGTTTCTTTCAAAGAAAGTGATAAACGCACTGAAATAATTAATGAACTTCTGTTCTTGAATAACAGATTTTAATGGAAACAGTAGAAATATCATGACATCACAGCTCTGTGTTATATGCAAGAGTATTGCCTGTAAAATCTGTGCAGTATTATTTTGTCTCAATACTCCCAAAAGGCAATTTTAGTAGCACTGATACATTAAAGAGTCTGCCAATTAAAATACTGTGATATTACACCAGTCATTATACTTGAATTTTTACAATTAGATTTATAAAAAAGAAAGAACTTTCAACAATGTGAGCAATAACCCCGCATTGATGTTGTTATCTACTGAACCAAATGAAGTCCTTCTCTAAAAACACTCCACTAATACTGCTCTGCTGGTGCAAAGGTTTAGTGATCAGAGATCAGTGACAAATCCAGGAAGTGGCAAAGGGATGGAGAAGTAGGACTGGGCACTTATGGTGACTATCCTTCTTGGGGAAGATGGGAATACAGTCAGTCTGGTAAGGGTTCCAAGTGAAAGACTGATACAGGAGCAGGCACGCAGGTAAGTTTAAGGGAAACAGAATGAGACATGGAACTGTGCCATATTCACTCTGGGAGAATATTAAAAATAGTGACAATAACCTCATTTCAGTTGCAGTGAGCTCTGAAAGTTTTTGGCCTTATCATGATGCAGCAGCCCCTTCTTTCCTCACTAAGTCATTATCACCCTAAGCCAGCTCAGGACACACATAGATGATAAGAGTGTTCCCTAGAAGGAGAAATCACTGCCCTTGTGGTCACAGTCAGGAGCTGTACAGTAGTAGGTAGCTCAGCTAGGGAATGCAGTGAGGAGGCATTAATGGGCATGGAAAGATACCAGAGCCATGAGGTGGGCTTGGGTCTGTCAAGGAGTATTAAACATATCACATTGAAATAAATATTCCAGTACAGTAGAAACCTGCCTTTTCATTGGATAGTGAATCTCATGACTATGGTACCTGAAATAATTTCACTGTCTATGAGAAAGACATATCAATATATATATATATATATATATATATATATATATATATATATATATATATATATATATCCCCAATAAGACATATATGCACAAAAACAATTACATGTATCATAAAACTCATAACCAGCATCATTCTGTTTGTATGCCTGGCTGATTCCATTTAAAACATCACTGTTTATGTCAAATATAACAAGTTAGAACATTTTAATATGTTCATTAATTAATTATCTAATTGCCTGCTTAATATAATTCATAATGCTGGAGGAGCCACAGCTATTTCAACATTCTGTGGGCACAAGAAAAAGGACTTAATCCTGAGTTGGGTTCCAGACCCTTGCAGGATGCAATCATTTATTCATACACGGCACAGACATATTTGTGGGCATCTGAAGAAACTTCAGTTCATTTGAAGCATATCTCTGAGATGTAGATGAAAACCTGAGCATTCAGCAAAAACCCACTCAAACACAAGGAGGACATGCAGACTCTAAATAGCATACACCCCAGATGAGAATGTATACAGAAAAATATTACCAGTGATTGCACATACGAGGGGGTGATGAAAAAGTTCTAAGCCCAACTAACTTTATAAATTCTGAGTGTTATTTTAATTCTATAGCTGAAAACAGGGGTTACTTCATCTTGTAAAGTGCCAATTTGCAGAATCATAACACTATGTTTTTACATTGTTTCAGATCATTGATTGAACCATGTCAACAAAAAGTGTGAAATTTTCATGTGTGGAACTCGAGTCGTCATGGAGTTCCTATTCCTGCAGAAGAAAACCCCAAAGGAAATTCACGAATATATGATGCAAACATTGAGTGACAAGTGCCCTTCTTACTCAACAGTGGAGGAGTGGTGTGCAAACTGTCAGGGTGGGGATTTCGAGACCAAAGCTGCAGCAAGTTCTGGGAGGCCTCAAACGGTGTCAGCTCCTGTAATTGCTGACCATGTTCATGACTTGATTTTGGCAGATCGGTGAATATCAGCTAAAACAATTTCAGAGACAGTACAGATATCCAGGGAATGTGTTGGGTTTATAATTCATGAGCAGTTGGGTATGCAGAAACTGTCAGCCAAGTGGGTGCCCAAATGTTTGAATGCCAATGAGAAAAGATGTCAAGTAGATACTTCCAAGTTAATTTTGTAGCATTTTCATTGAGCTGGTGCCAACTTTTTGGAACAACTAGTTACTGTTGATGAAACATGGTTACAGCACTATGATCCTGAGACAAAACAACAGTCCATGCAATGGCGGCACTCAGGTTCACCAAAGCCAAAGAAGTTCCAGACTCAAAAGTCAGCAGGAAAGGTCATGGCCACAGTGTTTTGGTATCAGGAAGGTGTTCTAATGACTATCTTCCAAGGAGCGAAACAGTTAATACAGAATGCTACTGTAACTTACTGTGCTGATTAAAGGAGGCACTGAAAGAAGAAAGGAGAGGGAAGCTATGGAAAGGAGTTCTCTTTTTGCAAGACAAAGCACCTGTTCACAAGGCTGGTAAAACGATAGATGTTTTGATTAAATCGGGGTTTGAATGCATAGACCATCCACCCTATTCACCAGATGTTGGGCCATATGACTATTTCCTGTTTCCAAACCTTAAAAAGGGTTTGAAAGGGCAACAATTTTCAAGTGAATTCGGAGATGATTGCAGCAGTGGAGCAGTATTTCAGTGATCAGACTTCAGAGTTTTTTTGGCAGGATTACAGAAACTTCAGACAAGATGTGCCAAGTGTGTTGAATTTCTGGGAGAATACGTTGACTAACTTGTAAGTTTCATGGCTCCACGTCATTCCCTTCTTGATCGGGCTTAGAACTTTCCAGCACCCCCTTGTAGCAGATACTGTTACATGATGACCATAGTAAGTCCAGCTTTTTAGACTTGCATGGCTTCATATTTTTTAAATAGACTTACAGGACCCATGTATCTATCTATATCTATATCACTATAGCTATATTGCCGACAGTGTAAATACTATTTTTATTTCAGAAATTTTATTTTCCATTTTCCTCTCATAATTGCATGCAAAAACAAAAGCATTGCAGTTAACACCAGTTCTAGTATTTTTTATAATTGTGCATGAGGTCACATAGTTTTTATAAATGGATGATAAAATCAGTTTTTTTGACATTTGAATATATATATATATATATATATATATATATATATATATATATATATATATATATATATGCCAATATTAGTGGTTATCCTGAAGAAATGTTTTCATTTTTGCTGTTTTTTTTCTTTCCCTCCACTTTAGGTATTAAGACTCAAAGCTTTCTGTTTTATATGGGAAATAAATTTAGAACCAGGAATGTGACCAGAGTTAACACTGTCCAAACCTGCCAAGGACTGACTCATTATTTTTAAACTTCATTCAGTGACCATGTCAAAACCCAGAACACAGGCACCATAAATTAGAATTATAAACACACTGTACAAAAGGAATACAGTTCCATTACATATATCTACTTCTAAAGTCACAGAGCTTATATTGTAAATCCCATATTCTAAATTAACTTAATATTGTTCTACCATTTTCTTTAAGTAAAAAACTGTTTATCCATTTGATGAGAGCAGAAAAGCACACATTTCACTTTGTTCCGTCCTATGCTTGCCTAGTTTGCAAGAAAAAACATAACTAACACACCACCTCCACTGCAATGGAATGTGTCCCTAAGCTATGACCTCTTCTCCATGCCTGGAAACACCTGTCTCACTGCAGAAAAAAAAAAGATAATTTGAATTAATGACTTGGTTAATGCACTGTTTTTTTTTTTTTTTTTATGACATCACCTTGCTGTGCCAGTTACAAGGAAACAAAAGGCATGTATTTTTGAGGTGAGTTACTCAGAATAAAGGAAGTGATTAACATCAGAACTAGATCAGACAACTTACTGTTTTTTATTTTATCAGTAACCAACCAGCATCAGATGCATGAATGACGTAGAGAAATGCAGAAATAGCTGAGGTTTATAAGGAAGCTGTTCAAAAGGAAACAAGAAATAAAACCCTTTGTAGTGTTATTCAGATTCGTGATCTCAGTAATTAATATTATTTAAAGGTGTGCCTTAGCCACTGTTCTGTCAACAGGTACTCTCCACAAAACATTTTAGCATACATATATATATGTCTGTGTGTGTGTGTGTGTGTGTGTGTGTGTGTGTGTGTGTGTGTGTGTGTGTGTGTGTGTGTGTGTGTGTGTGTGTTTCATTTATCTGAGACACTGTGTATTTGTGATTGCTGAGCAGTCATCTCTGCTTCTTTTTGTAATAACATGCAAGAATTGACACTAAATAAATATTATTGTAGTATACAATTACTGGTTCTAAAAACGGGTACAAGAAACTGAAACAATAAATGTATTATTTACTCCTAAAGGGGTCAATTGCATATATCCCATGGACTTGCACTAAAGTAGGTTTAAGACATTATACAGTAAAGACTAACTTGGCTGAGTCTTTCTTACAGTTTTTACTGAATGTTTTGTCCGTGTGACCTTTTTACCCTTTATCTATCTATCTACACACACACACACACACACACACACACACACACACACACACACACACACACACACACACACACACACACACACACACACATATCAAACCAGGGTTTAGGGGTGAAAAGCTTGTACTGCTCTATTTTTTTTCAGGTTTATTTATTACTGCTAGAGTGGTCAGCATAGCATATAAAATTACAGCTGTACATGTTTAAAAACATTGGGCTGCATATCACAGTATCTCATACTTCAGTGGTAGCTCAGTCAAACAATCCGCTGGCACAAATCAGATAGATATTATACAGTATTATTATTTTTTTCTTGTCATAAGAAAGAAATGCACTCTTGACTGACTAATTTAATTCCACAAGACTTGCCCATGAAAGTTATGTTTAAATAAAAATTATACAGTTTATACCTAAACATTTTCATATCATTTAAACATTACACTTACATGGAAAATCTGTTTTTTACATAATGAATCCCAGGCTCAGAATAGTACCACTTAGTGGATGCATATCTATACTCAAAAAGCTAAAAGGCTTCAGGTAATCAGCACTCATATGATTCAGACTAGTCATATGTTTAATGCTTTCTATGGCTATTTGATAATGGGGATTCATATAAATATACAAGAACAATATATTTGCTTTGACTGACACTCTTACTTTCAATAAATCTCATTCCAAAGTTTCTTATGTCTGAGTCTCTCATATTGTGTGTCTGGGCTTGCTGACAGTCGTATCTGTTTCTTTTTGTTACATTATGTAGATACAGTCTGTGATGCAAGACATGATACCAAATTATTATTGTGCTATACAAATATTGGTACTAAACATGGGAACAAGAAATTCCATAAAAACAATAAATGTTCTTCATATCGATCACTGCTGCAGCAGCAGCTTAAGCTATGTGGGTTATACCCTGCACAGCAGGGGCGGCTCGTGCCATCGGACTGCCTGACTGCAGCCCCCTCAGCAAGAAAAGGAAAAAAGAAAAAAAAGTACTTTTTTTTTTTTTTTTATTTTTACTGTCTGTCTTTCATCTCTGTCAGCCGGCTGCTTGCTTTACGCCGACTGATGAGCATGCGCATTGTCGAGTGCGGCGGTTTTAAAAAAATACGTTTTTTTTTTTCTTTCTACTTGGAGCTGCAGTCCGGAGAGCCAGTTAAGGCATCAGGGTGATGCCCAGCAGTCTATGTGGTTCCAAACCGCATAGAATTGGAAGGGGTTCAGACTTTCACGTCCGCAGGCACGTACATGACGTGGATGGGCTAAATGGCTGCTGATTGGTTCTCACTCTCTTCTCGGGCTTTATGTGCTGGGAAAAGGGCGAGAAGCAAACAGTTGCAGCCAGTTTAGTTTGTGGACTTGAGCCTTGAGGATTTATTTGACTAAGTGCTGGATTTTTTTATTGCTTGGCGTTGGCGGCCTATTTCGTTTGCTTTTCTTCTTTCTCTTGGTGGTATGTATATTGTCAGTTAGATGATAGATCACTTAGATGCATCATATGAATAATTATAAACTGAAATAAATGAGTTGTGTTGTTAATCAAGTACAGCATGCCACTACTTGCATAGAACTGTACAAATTATGCTCACATGATAGGAACATACCTCTTAAAATATTTTTGAGATTATAAGCGGAAACAGATAAAAATAGCTTACTCCTTTCTGAAGCATATAGGGTCAATATTTTGAAGGTCGAACACATTTTTTTTAAATAGGTGGATGTTGGGAGCCACATTATGAGGTTTGAGTACAAAATGCAAATTTCTGGTTAAACTCATGGTAAGTAAAGCTCTTATCCCACAAAATACCAGATGCATACAATGGCTATTTTATTTACTTTGTTTTAAAGGTGCTGGGGTGTCTAAGCCAGTGGCTGCACATAATAAGAAAATGGGAGGAGTTTAACTGGTTAGGAATTTAATAGTTATTTTCTTTTAGAAAGCAATCATTAGAAGAATTGCTTTACTATTTTTTAATAAACTTAGAGCACTGCCTTACTGGGCTTTCTATAGCTGACTGAAACAAGTATTAAGAAGTTATATGTGGGAAACCATGTAGTGTAATGTTGACCATTGTATGTTGCAAGGTATATTTTATTAATTTTCTAATCATGTATGTCCACTTGTCACTAGCTTCTCTTTTCAAAGGTAACCCAAGAGCACTGTCTGGTTAAATGACTTGCTCTCAGTCACACAGTTTACAAGTTAAGACAATAAAATGCAAGACTATAGGACTAAAATTGTTAACAGATCATAGCCTTAAGCCTCTGTACTGTCTGACATTATGATAGTGCAAATTCTGAATACTGACTTTATGTTGCTGGTATGAATCTCGTTTCTTTTGCAACATGGCAGCTCAAAATATGTATAAATTAAGAAACACCGATGAGCCTTCTTTAGATATTTGCTTGCTTTGCAACTGTATTTTCATAGGAATAATATCTACACTGTCTTCCAAAGTATGTTTATTCTGGTAAATTCCACATTATAACAAGACACAACTGTTTTTGTACACACTGATTGCATTGCCAACATCAACAGTGTATTATAATGTTACCAAGGCTGACCTCTCAGCCAACAGGTTACCCAATGGGAATGTAACCATGAGATCTGCTGAACATTGGTGCTCTGACCTTAAATTGGAGTGACTTGTTTTCATACTCATTCAATATGGCTAATGCAAAACAGCTCAGAAGGTAGCAGAGAAAAATGAAATGGCAAATCAATCAAATGAATTCATATACTTTCCTTCTCGTTTTACTTCCGTGATGAGAACTGCAAACCCGACATAAACTTAGGCACAGTGATATAATAACTACAAACAGAACATGAAGGATGTCAGAAACCACAGCAGGTTTGACTGCATCTCATGGGACCTCTGCAGTTTACAGAAGCTGCTCTTACATGGCCTCCCTTGTCTTTTTATGCATTCTGCAAGTGGTTAAATTTGTTGGAAGGTATTAAACTTTCTTTGTAACAGATGTTGTGATTGATAAATGGACTTAAAAGCCGTTGTTGTAAGTGCATACTGTGAGTCTTCTACTACCCACTGGCCTGACACCTTTAGACTTCACATCTCCTGAGGGCTTCTTTGCTTGTGTAGTAACCTTGCTCCCAATAAGTTTGTGACTGTCAGGGAATACACACCTTTTTTGTCACTGTGGGTGTTGGCATCTTAGCTATAATGCACATGTTGTGGTTTGAAAGGTCAACAGGCTACCTGTACAACACCTCAGGAGATTAATGTCTCCACATATGTCCTTTTATCTTGATTTTCCTTACATTGCTGTGGACTTGGATATAATGTAATTTTACAAAATGGCCAATCACATGGCTGCTATTAGGACATTCATAAGAGCAGCAGTTGCCAGGTCAAGCCTTTTCAGTCCCTGGAGTTTTGGGTTGTTGTTTCTTGAACAAGGAGCTGACCTTAGAATCTGAACCAAAAGATGTCCTTTGAAAGTGAAGAAATTAGGGTTCTTGTCATCTCATCAGTAACACCTTCAGCGAATGCAAAAAGGTCAAAGAATTCCTACTTTTGCTAGCAGTATGTTACCTTAGAGTTTGTGTATGTGTGTGTGCATATACGTGTGTGAAATGCCCTTGTTAACACATAGTGGTGGGTAGAAATACTTAGGCTTGAACCCTGTATCTTGGATGAAGGTGGCAAGGACCTGAATTCCCTACCCACCACTATTTGTAAATAAATTGCAGATTTTTGCCTCATATTTGTTCTGTTCATCATAAAATCTGTGGTTTCTGTATCTTCATATTTCCTTGCAAAGGTTTGTAGTGCAGTGGTGCACTGGTAGCATTGTTGCCTGACAGCTACAGGTTCTACAGTTTGATTCTTGGCTGGGGTGCTTTCTGTGTGCAGTCTGCATGTCCTCCCATCCCTTACAAAGATGTGTCTGGACTGGAGTGTTTCGCTCTGCTGAAATTTGGCTTTGTTTTGTTCCAAGTCAGACTAGTTTCCTGGTTAACAAATGTTTAAAAATAACAGGCATTTGAATTTCAGACTTCATATTCTTCAGAAAGTGCATGGTAAAACAAAACCTTTTATTCTAGCAATTGTCTAAGTTTATAACATGGATATTTGAAATTTGCCCATATTTCTGGGACTGTATTCCCCCATTATTGGCCTTGTCCAGGTATTTTGTGCTAAGGTTGAGAGCTATGGTGAGAACTGAATTCACTGAATGTTTGGCAGCTGTATTCCCACATTATTGGCTTTTTTCAGGTGAGGTTGACAGCTATGATGAGAACTGAATTCACTAAATAGTAACCATTTAAGTTTGTCTTCCTCTGTTTCAGCTGATTTGGCATAGTGGTATGTTTCTCTAACTGTTTTGCACAGGGTCCCCTGGGTTCAAGACGTGGCAATGAAATGTATGGTGGTAACACAGCATTTTATTCTAGCAACTTTCAAACATTATGCAAGCAATGTTTAAAATGTGTCCCTGGTTTTTGGCACTTTGTCACCCCCCCCCAATAAATTTTGGCTTTTTCCAGATATCTTGTGCTGCAAAGTTCAGAGATACAGCTGAGTGTCGTGTAGATTTTACAAGGAGCTGAGAGCTGCAGGGTACAAAAGTTTAGTGCTGCTTATGCTAAGTCTGCTTGCATTGTTAATAGCACAACAGGTAGTGTACTTGCTTTTGATGCAGAAGGCTGTGGGTTCTACTCCCACAGTAGGTAGATGCATTGCTGATGTTGTAAAGGGGGTGGATGCTGCAGTCCTTTTTGGCAAAGATACCTAGTAACTATGAACCTGTTATCAGTTTGCTATCCATTCCCTATTGCAGTATTACTAGCTTATCATTTTTTTAATGCATGCAACATAGGCAATTTATTCTTCAAGGGCAACAGGCACTTTATTTGTAGATGAAACAATGGCATATAAAGTTGTTTGCTAGCAGCAACCTCTTTATTAGTTACAGATTTCTTTAATGTGGATTTTACTACTTCAGAGATTGTGCATATTTACTGTTACTGGTGGACTATAGAAGGTTTAGTAGACGTTTTATGATGGAAATGTTCTGAATTGGGCGGTTTTGTCATTGGTGCATGCATTTTGTTTCATTGTTTACTGGAAAAATGTTCAAAACAATAAATTTAAAATTCCCTCTAACAACTGTACTGTATTGTACAAGGAATATTATGTATTATTTATTTATTATTTCCAGTTTGATAACCGGGGAAGTCCACTGGGCCCGAAAGCCCATTTTCAGTGGAGGCCCGGGGAGAAAAGCTCCATAATAATAATACATTACACACATAACACTCTGTGTTCTAATGGCATAACACCTTTAACAATTTCCAAAAACATAGCACATTTATCAGTTTACATAAGAAATTAATATTTTTATACAATTGTATTGTTAGCATAGAAGAGAGAGAAAAAAAGAAATTATACATAGATCTTGAATGCAAGAGAAGTAAAACAGAGGAGAAGTGAAGTAGATGCAAAGAATTTAAAGGAGAAGAGCTGCCAGGAGGAAGATAAAAAAGAACAGTTAGACTAAGATTCATTTTATGTTTGAGTCTAAAAGTACATCTTATGAAAAAGGTAAAAGATACATTTTTGAGACTAGGCATGCATGTAGGCAGTGGGGAGGAGAAGATTTAAAAGGAATAAATATAGAGTTTAAGCAGGGGAGAGAGAGGAGATAAAGAAGTAGAGGGAGGGGAGCTGAGGAGAGAGTTTGAAGAAAAGGGACTGGAGGGGAAAATTGGAACTGGGATGTAATAAGATCTAGGTAGGAAGTATACAATTACATTTCCGGTTTTGGGAGAGGTGAGAATGGAGAAGAGATTTGAATTGTTCATAGCTTGTAGTGACTCTTAGAAGGGGAGGAAGCAAGTTCCATTTTTTTGCTGTAGTATAAGAAAGTAGGAGGTGGCCAGGAGGTCGTTCGGGTTTGTATACTGAAATAAGATTTTGGTGGCCAGATCTTAGGGGCCTGAGAGGAGTGTAGAAGGGCAAGATGTTAGATAGTGCAGGGCAAGCAGTGGGTTTCAAAATTAGTTTGTGTGCAGTAGTAAGTTGGAGGTAATCGAGATGATTAGGGAGTTCTAGCCATTGGAGACTACGGAGGCAGATGCAATGGTGTGTAGAATGAGTGAGGTTAGTAGCTAATTTGGCGATTTTGTAGTAGCAACTTTCAAGTTTTGAGGAGATAGAAGTGGTGAGGTTGGTTAGAAGAGGAGCACCATACAATAGAGAAGGGAGAAGGTAGGTAGTGGCGAGTGTTTGTCTTGTAGCTAAAGATAGAAAGTTAGCATTTCTGTAAAGCATACCGAGCTTCTGATGGTTTTTTTTTATGTTTAGTTGAATATGAGTATTAAATTTCAGGTGTTCATCAATGGCAACTCCGAGTAATTTTGCACAACTTACAACTTCTATTGGGGACTGGGAGAGGCTGGAGATTTTGAAGGGTGGCTTATCAAGAGGCAGAGGTTTTGAGGGGGAGAAGAGAATGATATGGGATTTATTGGCATTAAGGGAAAGATGGTTTTGAAGCATCCAATTTTCTGTGGTTGTGAAGGCCAATTGGGTTTTGGCTTGGAGCTCGGGAAGGCTAGGGGCTGAGCATATAATAGTGGAGTCATCTGCATATTGTACAATTTGAGAATGAGGAATTGCAGAGTGGAGATCATTGATAAAGACATTAAAGAGCAGAGGTCCGAGAATAGAACCCTGAGGGACTCTGGTAGGGGTAGGTAAGAAGTTCGAGGTACCTGTATTCCATTTCACAGCTTGAGATCTATCTGAGAGATAACTTTTGAACCAAGAAAGGGAATTGTGGGAGAGATTGAGGTTAGAAAGGTGGTTGAGAAGGAGTGTGTGGGATATTGTGTCGAATGCCTTGGAAAGGTCAAGAAGAACAGTGGAGACAATATCTCCAGAGTCACGGGCATGGTTGACAATGTCTAGGAAAGAGAGGAGATCAGTAATGGTACTGTGGCCAGGACGAAACCTGTGTTGAGTAGGAGTGAGGAGATGGTTATTGAGGAGGTGGGGCATGAGTTGCCGGTGGATACATTTTTCAAGGACTTTTGAAATTGGGGAAAGAATGGCTATTGGGCGGAAGTTAGAAATGCTATTATTTTTGCCTCCTTTATGAAGGGGCAGAATGTGGGCAGCTTGCCAAAGTTTGGGAACATAAGATTCTTGGATGGATCTTTTGATGAGAATGCTGATAGGTATGGCGATGCCATCTGCTGCGAGCTTGAGTTTTTTGATACCAGTGGTAGACATTGGTTGTAGAAAAAAGTGGGAGGGGGTTTATGGGAGCAGGAGTGAGGGGAGGATGGTGAAGAAGGCTTTGGGTTTGGGCTGGGGGTGGAAGTGGAGAAGGATTTAGTCAGTTCAGCTATGGAGCTGGTAAAAAAGGAGTTGAAAAGGGTTGCAATTTCTGTGTCAGTCTTATTGTTGTCTGGACAGGGATTGGATTTAGTACCTGGATGTAAGAGGGAATTGATGGAATTCCAGAATTTTTTGGGATTGTTTGCGAGGGTAGACCGTAGTTTGTTGTAGTATGATTTTTTATCTTTTATGATAAGTTTTTTAGTGAGATTGCGGAGTTGCTTAAATTGAAGGAATGAAGCTGAGTTTTTATTTTTATTGTATAGTTTCCAAGTTTTGTCCCTTTGTAGCATTAGAGTTTTAGTGTCCTTAGTTAGCCAAGGGGCAGAGTTGTACTTTATTTGTTTTGTTCAAGGTGAGGCTTGGGAGTTTAGGATTTTAAGGAAGGTAGTATTGAAGACTTCTAGGGCTTCATCTAGGGGAAGAGTTTTTAGTGAATCCCAGTTTGTTAGTTTAAGGGTTTCAGAGAATATAGAAGGGTTAAAATTAGTTAGGTTACGAGAGTGGGCATATTGATGTTGGTGAGGGAGCTGTTGGGTAGTTCAGTTAATAAAGGCTGGGAGATGATCACTTATTGAGTCTGGTAAGATACTAGAGTTGGAGATATTGTTAGGGTGGCTGACTAGAATCCAGTCCAGGATGGACCCTGGAGGGTTATTTTTGTTAGGTCTGGTAATGTTGTTTATTAGTTGAGTAAAATTATAAAGATTGATAGACAGAGTGGGAGTATTATTATTAATTGTATTCCAGTCAATATTGACATCGCCTAGAATGTAAGTCTCATGCTTGATATTGTTTGTAGCCCAATAGAGAATATTCTCAAGGGTGGAGGAGTTGTCTCCAGGGGGTATATAGATGGTTATAATACAGATACTTTTAAAGCTGTTTATTTTGAGGATTCCTATGATTAGTTCGGCATTATTAAATTTAGGAATGGGATTTTGGTATGGGCTGAGATTTAGCAGGCAGTTGTAGACTAAGGCTACACCACCTCCTTTTTTGTTTTGGTGATCGGATCTAAGTGCTTGGAAGCCAGGTGGTAAAATCTCAGAGTTAGTAGTTTGTGGTTTTAGCCAGGTTTCAGTTACTGCTACTATGTCAGGTGCAGTGAGATTTAGCCAAGCATGGAAATTTGTTATTTTGTTATTAATACTCTGGGTATTAATGGTAATGAATTTAAGGTATTTATGGCTGTATCTATTAGTGGAGGTAGTGGGAGAGAGATTGTTAGCAGGTGTTGGCCCAGGGTTGGGGTGGATATCTCCTGCTAGAGCAAGCCAAGAGAAGGGAGAGAGGAGGTGAAACTTTGAATTGAGACATAAAGTAGGAGGGAGATGTAATTTAATTTTGATAGCAGGAGATTTTAAATAGACTGTATGGAGTTTTAGTTTGAAATAATGAAATGGATTTGGTTGAAGTAGGGAGGGGGATATTAAATAAAAATGGAGTGTTGAATGGTGGGAAAGGAGATAGTGGAGGATGAGGGGAGTGGGAAAGAGGAGGGTAGTGTGGTAGAGGAATAGGAAGTTACATTATAGAGAGTAGTTAGAAGGAAAAGATGTAAATGAGGTGAGATAATATGGAAGAGACATGTAATACAGTCAGGAAGGTGTATCAAAGAGCATGTGTATGTTTCATGTTCAAGGGGCCTATGATTTTAAAAACAGCCCAGAGTTAATCTTTATCTGCCACTGGCAAAATGTATTTTCTTTGAATGTGGGTTTCAATGCTGTTTCAATGCATGTGAGTTATGTTTTTTCTTTGAATGTGGGTTTCAATGCTGTTTCAATGCATGTGAGTTTCAAGTGCAGAGAAGTTTTAATGCTAAGTCTATTTTCATTGTGAGACTGCATTGCTTTAACAGATATCTATTAGGGTTTGTGTGTAAAATGCAAAATAAAACTTTCAAATGAAATCTAAATCATCGCAGAAGTAAAGCAGTATGCACATTACAGTGTTTATGGTAAATGGGGCAAAATAACCAAGGAATGGGACGTTGGAATGGCTGCAGGGCGGGAGGCTCCATTCGACCATGATTTTGTGAGGGGGGGGAAGGGTAGCAAACTCAGACAGCCTCAGTTGAACTATACCTCTCAGTTGTCCATATTTTTGCAGAATGAATAGATATTTGCTTCTTATTTTTGGTTTGTTCCTCATAAAATTTGTGGTTTTCCAGCAAATCATTTAGGAATGAAGTCACTAAATGACAGACATTGAGTTTCAGACATCATAACCTTCAGAAAAATGCATGCTAATGTAAGACCTTATTCTATCAACTGTCTTAAGTTTATACAAGAGCAATTCTTAGTAGTGTTTGTATGTTCCACCAATATATTTGGCCTTGTCCAGATTTCCTGCATTAAGAGGTTAAGAGGTACGTGCAAAGCACTTTGTAGAATTAGGAATATCCAAACCTCTCAATTGTCCCCAAGTTTGGCTCAAAATGTTGCTCTCCCCTAATAATCCCTCCTCAAAATGGCAATTTTGGAAGAAAATGTGGAGGGTTTACAATTGTATATAACTGTAATGATAAGAGTTCTAAATTACTTTTATTTCAGAAATGCATGTAGATGCTCTTATTTTGTTAGCTGCTCAAGTTAACAGTGTTAATATTAAAAAGGTGTCCCTTTTTTGACAGGTTCCCAGCTGTATTGTGTGGCAACTTTATATTTTTGCATCACGTGTTTGGTCTGTTTTTCATAAAATTGTGGTTTTCTGGCAAATTAGTGGCAAGTCATTAAAGATTGAGGTTAGAAAATAATGGCAGACATTTGAGTTTCAGATTTTATACCCTTCAGAAAATTCGTACTAATGCAAGATCTACTACTGTTCTATTATCTAAGTTAATAAGAGCAATATTTAAAAATTGTCCTTATTTTTGGGCCTGTGTCCCACTTCTAGTTCTATGTATGGCTTTGTCCAGATTTCTTGCTCTGAAGTTGAAAGGTATGAGTGTCAGAGCCATCACTGTCAGCCAGAGACATTTCAAATTATGACATACTTGTTGCACCCCACTCCCCATTGTAGTGGCTCTGGATGTGTCCAAGGAAGGCAAGGAGCAGTTATGCAGTGTAAGTGTGCAGAGTATTCCCCCATCCAAGGTAGACCACAAGTATGACCGTGGCTTTTCATCTGTCCTTGATTTTGCAGAATGTTCTGGTTTTCTGTCAGATTTTTATACTGTTGATTTATACTTCTTCTTATTCAGGAAATGCATGCTGTCACAGTGCCCTGTTGCTCTGTTTAAGTAGCAATGATTTAATGAGCATCAGGTAAGCTTGTCGGAGATTGTAAGATGCAAGTAAGCTTTAATAAGCATACTGTTAAAGAATTACCACATTGAAAGCCTTTTTGTTGTTGCCATGCAGAGAATATTTACATAACTAGATAATGTATAAGCCTTGGGTACTGAAATGCATATGACAGTATTTGTAATAAAAGGACAGGATTACAGTATTTTCAGAAGCTCATTATATTTACTGGAGAGTTGCAGTCATCTTTTGTTGGAGACTTGCAGGCTTACCCGTAAAATAAACAGAATGCCAATCTATCACGTGTGGTCCATAACTTGTGCAGGAATCCTTTAAGCAATTTATCTTGAGCTTGTTTCTTGTTTGCTGTTCATTTTTTACTTTGACCATGTCTTCCCCATGAAACAAGTAGATAGTTGTGTCAGGCAGCAGGTCTTTTTTGGATAAGAAACATTTTTACAAGTGGGGGTATCACAGAGATTGCTACTTTCAGCATGTTACTTGGTAATTTTATAAAGCTGAATATAAATTATAATTAGAACTGCAGTGCAAGGAGTAGTGGTTTGAGTTGAGTGCTGCTTGTTTTTTATACTTGATTTTGACTGGCATTCCAGTAATGTATTTATTTTTTCATACCTCACAACCTGTTTCCATCTGGATATTAAGTAAGTTGTCATGTAGCCAATGCATTGAAATATTTTTTTCTTCTACACTTAATTTTGTCTTGATTGGACTCTCGTAATGACTGTTTGGCACCCAGGGCAGCGTATTTAATTAAAGTTCCAGCTGTTGTGGTTTTGAGCATAGCCCCACCCCTTTCTAGTTGGCCACACCCCTTCCCATTGGCCCCACCCATTTAGCTGTCTCCTGCAGCCCTCCTTTAATTTGAAGTCACCAGCCGCCACTGGATGTAACAGCCAACTAGCTTCCAAATCTGCAGGGCACCTTCCATGCTCCCAAACCTTTAGTCATCTCGAGCTAAGATGACTAAAAAGACAGGTTTAAGCATCAAGCCTTTCAGAGCTTTCCTCCTGGCTAACAGAATGTTCCTCATTAGTATCGATGGTCGGTTTGTGCTATTCCACTGCTAGGCAGATAGGTTACCCTTGCAAAAAACCTTCAACATATTATTCTTAAGGTTTTAAATTACTTTCCTTTGTGGGAAAGTGCATTTTAAGTTTTTATTGACTGTCATGCAACTTTGCTGTACTTTTAAACAGGAACACACCTTTGTGTTTGATCATTTAAAAGTTGATTAAAACTTTCTAAAACAGTTTTTTTCATAGGTTCATAGGTGTGTACTAGGCTAATGGCCCTGGAGCCTTTACAAGCCTAGCCTACAGAAGTGCCCTGGCATCGTGCAGCCCGACGTTAGTTCCTAGTGCCTCTATCAAGTAGACCCACTGGAGTGATCCCCGGGGTGAACTTTCTTTTTCCCATCCACTCATCAAGATGAAGAGGGCCAGTGAGGTGCTCTGCTTGACATGTATGGGAAGTCTATTCCAGAGCATGGGCAGTCTCTGGGTAAAGAATCAAACCCTGTACCTTCTGGTTATAGGAAGAAAGTCATTAATAGGTTGAAGGCTTAACCTCTGCACTATCTGTATCACTCCTCTTTTTTGCATAGAAACTGTATTTAAATTACATTTTGGGACAGGTAAAGAGTATTACAGTGTTTATTTGCTGTTTTTGTTGGGAAAATTGACTTTATACAACTTTTAACATTTTACTGGCTTGTGCTGCTTAGTTTCTGGTGGGAAAAAGACATTTTCATCTTGACCATGGAGCAAATTACCAGTCTCAAGGTTGGTCCTTCTTCAAGCCACAGAAAGGAAAAGCTAACTAAACGCTCTTTGCCACCACAGCAGGCTAGCAGTTTGAATCATCCACAGGTGGTTGACTCTGCTATAGCCAAGTTGGCTCCTCTGACCACTCATCATTTTCCCTGGATCCCTCTGGTGTTGCCCATATAGCCCCTATGGGCCAGAGGTTAGCCACATCCTCTGCATTTGTTGAGGTCCCCTCAGTGGGCAAGGGAGAGCCACTTTTGTCAATGTTGGGATAAGGGGTAGGGAAGGTGCCCCTGCTTAACCAGAATATTGTGCTTATCCCTGGGGAAGCTGTTGCTGCCATGACAAATCCTGTTTCTGATAACATTACTGTCAAAAAGAATCAGAAACCTAAACATATCGCTTCTCCTGCTTCAGGTTCACTGGACGGGAGTAGTTTATTAAGCCTGGCACAGAGTCTTGTACAGGCTATTAACCCTTTTTATCAGGTGGTTTCTGGTAATAGGAAAAGGGATTACTCTTTATTCTGAAGAGATTTGAGAAATTGAATCTAGAGAGGGATTAGATGGAACAGATACAGTTTTTTCTCCTCAGAATGCTGATTTAGACTCTGATGAGATCACTTAACTTTATCTAAATCTCCCTGTCAAGAATTTGCTTTCTCTGGGGCTATTTCCAGAATGTGCAAGTGTTTTCAGTGGAAGAACACTGAAGTTGAGGCTATTTCCAGAATGTGCAAGTGTTTTCAGTGGAAAAACACTGAAGTTTCTCAGTCCCTCAGAAAATTCTATGAAATGTTACAAATGGAATTCCCAGAACCTCCTCCCATCCCCCCTAGTGCTGTCAACATTGGAGGATGTATTTGTCACATCCAGTGGTTTTACTAATAGCCAGCTTGCTGCACCTAAAAAAAACAGATAGAATATACAAGGTTCATCAGGCTTTCAAATTTCTATACACTTATTCCAAAGTTGGCCTAGCAGATGTATCTTTAGTCAATCCAGCTGCTGCCAAGCATTTTGTTTATTCTAATCCTTCCCCTTCTGACAAGGTTGGTAAAACAATTGATATTTTGGAAAACAGTGTATGCTTTTACATCTTTTTTATTTATTTATTTATTTTTTTTTTTTTAGAATTTTGAATTGTCAGGTTCACATGTTATAGTTTATACTGACTATTTGTGAAAGTATGAGGAATGTTTTATCTGCTGTTCCTTCCTATCAGGAAAAATCTGTTTTGAATGGTTTAGTTTCTTCTATTTCTCAGGTCACTACTCATTGTTTAAAGTGTTGTTGCAACTGATACTGTGTTGAAGAGGTTTGCCTGGCTGCATTCTCAGAACGTCCCAGGGGATGTAAAAAATTATCTTAAGTTCACCTTTGGATAGAGATTTTATTTTTGGACCTTCTGCTGCAGAGGTTATCAAAAATGTGCTGAGAGGGATAAGCTGATACAGGGAATCTCTCAGATTTTTCAACCCTCCTTCTCTAAATTTTCCAAGGATTTTTCTGCTCCCTTGTTGAATTTTGGCAAAAAACAAAGCATTACCCATACTGTGCCTGCAAATGGACTGTTATGATCTACCCTGGTAAACAAACAAATAAACTAGCTAACTAATTAAACAAATACTCTCAGCAAAATGCTGGTATTAAATGTTTAACAAACAATTGTCAGGGAAGTTCCAAAAAGAAAGCAGGACCCCCCCCTCCCCAGAACAAAGGACAGCCAAAAAAGTCCTTTATCCCATCCAGAGAGTCTGAATCACCATTTCTGCCTTTGGCAACAATTTTTTTTCAGATAAAATGATTCTGAGACTGATTCAGCAGGGTGACAGATGCCAGTGTAAAGAAATCCCTCCTTTCCAGGGAATAAGTCCACATCGGCCAGACCAAACCCATATCCTGCTGTCCTATAGCACATGCTTTCTCAAGGTAATAGAAACAATTTATTATTCCAAATTGGGAAGAGGTTTTTCTTCAAGAATGTTTTTGGTGCCAAAAAAAAAATGCCTGGAGACCAGCTCCTGACCTATCTTTCCAAAACCAGTTTGTGATAGTGTCCAAGTTCAAAAATGCTTTCACTATACAACCTCTTACCCCTTCTTCCTCATTTGAGTTTTTTGGTAACCTTAGATTTAACATATGCTTATCATTACATTCCTATCTATCCAGGTGTCAGGTGTTTCTTAAGGTTTTATGTGTCCGGATCACATTATCATTTCTCTGCCTTACCTTTTGAGCTATCCACTACTTCAAAAGTATTCACAAAGTGTCAAGTTCCAGTTATAGAACATTGCGGCTACAGGATACCACATTTTTCAATATTTAGATCTCTTGCATATCTTTGCATAGTTTTTTTCAAAGTATCAAGAATCTCTCACTTGGGTGAGAGATTACCTATGCAGGCAGGGATTCCAAGAGAACATTCAGAAGTCTTTTTTGACTCCATCACACAGGATTGTGTTTCTGGGGTGTCTGCTAGACACCTCAATACAAGCCGTTTTTCTTAACACAGGAAGAAAAAGGATCTATATGCAGAATATATTCCAGGGGTTTTCCACTTGGACTTCGGTCACTATGAGGGAATACCTTAGAATTCTGGGTCTCCTGGCATTTATGATTCTCATGATACCTCTGCCAAGACTCCAGATGAGAAAGATACAGTGGTATCTGAAGCCTCTTTGGTCCCAGGACCAGCACCCATTATCTTTTTAGATTCCAGTTCTGAAATTTTTGAGAAAAGAATTCATTTGGTGGAGAATATCCCTGAATGCAGGTCTTCTCTTCCTCCCTCTTGCTTCAAAGCAGTCAGTCAACACAGACACCTCAGACTTTACTTGAGAGCAGTGTTAAGGGGGATATAAGTGCACGATATATGGGACAAGATGGACCGACACAAGCACATAAATATTTAAGAGACGCTTGCCCTTATCAAGGCACTCAGTTCTCTGAATCATCATTAGTCCCCAGGACCACTTCAAGTTGTTATGGACAATACCACAGGGATGCAGTTCAAAAACAATCAAGGGGAACCAGGTCTTACTCACTATGCAAACTAGATGTGTTACCATGGGATATAGCTTTACAGCACAATCTCATTCTGCAGACTTCTTACATTCCATTAGAGCAAAACTATATGGCAGACAATATGAGCTGGACAAAAGCAGACCCTCATGAATGGAAACTAAATCAGGGGATCTTCCAAGAACTGATCCATATGTTGAGATCCTGAAGTAGACCTTTTTGTCACCTCTCTGAACAATCATCTGTCTAAATTCTGCTCCAGGACTCCATGCAAGAAGACCTGGATGACATATACTTCTTTTTTCCCCTTGAACAGAACTGTTCCTGTTTACTTTTCCACCCATTCCACTGCTATACAGGGTACTTCTGAAGATTCAGAAGGAATCCCCCAAGATCATTGTGGTGACTCCCTTCTGGCCAAGGCAAGAGTGGATGTTCATCATATTGATCATTGCTGCAGTAGCCTTAGCTATACGGGCTATATCCTGCCAAGTATATAACAGGCGGCCAGCTTCCAAAGCTTCAGGGGACCTTCCACACACCCAAACTGTCAGGAACCTAGAGCTGAGCTGAGCTGACTAAAAGACAGAAAGGCATGAAGTCATTCAGTGCGTCATTGCCGTCAAAGAGTACGTTCCTGTGAGGCTTTTGAGGCTTGACACTTGTCTTTTGCTTTCCTTTGCTGGGCAGATAAGTTTGCTTTGGGGAAAAAAACTTCCATTGTCTTAATTTTGTTGATGGTTTATTACTTTTCTCTGCAAGTAATCTGTTTTAAAGCTAAGATTGTTGTATTTAATGAACTGTCTTGAAAATGTCCTGTTCTTTTAAATGGAGTGGTCGTTTTTTTCTGTCAGTTTAAAAGTGGTGTAAAGTAACTGAAAACATTTTTTCTGTAGAAAAATTCTGTTACTTTTACTTTTGTGGGGGCTGGTATAGTGTTTTAAAGTATTTGTATTTTTCTGAAAGAAAAGTAACTTTTCTGGACTGATAGTACAATTGCTACTTGTCTTCCCTGGGAAAAAGGCACCATTTTTTAGTTTGACCATGAAGCAAACTACCAGTCCCATGGTCAGTCCTTCTTCTAGCCACAAAAAGAAAAAAAATTAAATAAACAGTCTTTGCCACTACAGCAGGCTAGAAATTTGTTTCAGCTGCAGGTGGGTGACTGCTGTGGCCAATTGTTGAACCTCAGACTACTCATCTTTTATCCCAGATCCCTCTTGTGTAGCACCTAAAGCCGTTGTGGACCATGTCCTCTGCGGCTGTTGGGTTCACCCCGGTGGACCAGGGAGAGCCAATCTTGTAGATCCTGGTAGAGGGAACAGAAAAGTTTTCCCTGTTCTGTCATAATGCTGTGCCCATCCCTGGGGAAGCTGCAGTTGTCATTAATAACATGGCTGGCCCTATTTTCCAGTCAAAAAGAACCAGAAAACCAAGCATGTATCTACTCCTCCTCAATTTTCTTTGCAAAGGAGTAGTTTACTGGGTGTGGCTTAGGGTTTAATTCAGGGTCTCGATCTTTCTTGTAAAGTAGTTTCTGGTAAAAGAAAGTGGGATTCCTCTTTTCTTAAAGAGATTCAGGATTCTGAATCTGAACAGGAAAATGCAGGGATACTCAGAATCAGAGGAGAGCTTAGTTTCTGATTCATCCTATAGGGGGTTCTCTTTCTCTGAGACTATTATTAGAATGTTCCAGTGTTTTCAGTGGGAGAATGCTGAGGTTTCTCAGTCTCTTAGAAAATACTATGAGTTGTTACAGAAGGATTGTCCTGAACGTAATACCAATTCCTCCTTTCTGTAATCTTTACAGGATGTATTTGTTACTGAATCCAGTTTTCCTAATAGTCAGACAGCTACCCCTAAAAAGGCATATAGGATGTATAAAGTACCTCAGTCTTTTAAATATTTATACACTATTCCAAAACCTGACCCAGCAGCTATAGGTTTAGTTGATTCCACTGCTGCTGTGAACTCTAATCTTTCTAGTAAGAATGGGAAATTATTGACAGGTATGGGAAAAATGTATACTTCTGCAACTTTGATCTTCAGAATTTTGAATTGTAAGGAGCATATATTAAAGTTTGTTCCGACAAATTGTGAAGGTATGAGGAATGTTTAATCTGCAGTTTATTCTTGTGAGGAATAATCTGCTTTAAATAACTTTATTGCTCATGTCACTACTCCATTCTTACAGTGTGTGCATGACTCTGTTGATACTTTATTCCAGGGCTATGGTCAGTGGTACTGTTTTGAGAAGGTCTGCATGGGCGCATTCCCAGAGTCTCCCAGATGGTGTTAAAATGAGGTTTTAAATTCTTCCTTGGGTAGAGATTTAGTGTTTCACCCCGCTGCTGGAGAGCAGTCAAAATGCATGATGAAAGGGGCAAGTTGATCCAGCAAAGCTCTTTTCAGCCCTCCTTTTCCAAAGTTTCCAAGGCATTTTCTACCTCCTCATCCAATTTTAGTAAAAAAAAAGAATAAACAGTCTAAAAAAATACAGGTAAACAGACATTTAAGAAGAAATAGCAAGAGGTTTCCAAAAGGAAGTCTCAACCTCCCAAAACCAAGGACAGTCCAACAAGTTTGAATGACTATTCCAGAGACCTTGTGAACCCCTTACACCCTGGACCCTTTTTTCTTCTTCCAGAAAGTCTGAATCTCCATTTATCTCTTTGGCAACAGACAAATGAGTTCTAAAAATCATTTATCAAGGTTACATATGGCAGTTGGAGGAAATTCCTACTTTCAAAGGGGTCATTCATCATCCTGCAGGTCAGACATTTTTGTTTCCATCAGTTCTTCATCACATGCTGTCTGAAAGAGTGATAGAACCAGTTCCTCCTTCCCAGGTGGGGAAGGATTTTTATTCAAGTATGTTCCCAGTGCCAAAGAAAGAAAATTTTTGGAGACCAGTTCTGGATCTTTCTTTCGTAAACTTGTTTGTGGTAGTGCCCACATTCAGAATGATGTCTCTAAACAACCTGTTACTTCTTCTTTCTCTTTCCAGTTTCCTGGCAACACTAGACTTAAATGATGCTTTATCATTACACCCCTATTAATCCAGGCTTCAGACATTTCTTAAATTTTTGTGTCTGGATCACATTATCAGTTCTCTGCCTTACCCTTCACTGCACCAAGAGTGCTCACAAAGTGTCTAGCCACAGTTATAGTTCATTAGTTACAGACAATACCACAATCACATAGTACATCAACAAGCAAGGGAGAATCAGGTTGTACCCCTTTTGTAGACTAGTCTTGTTAGCTTGGGATATCGATTCACAGCACAACCTCACTGTATAGGCATCCTCTATTCCACCAGAGTTAAATTTTGTAGCAGACAAGCTTAGCATTACCAGGGCAGCCCCTCATGAATGGAAACTAGATCAGAGGGTCTTCCAAGATTTGATTAATCTGTGGGGAGTTCCTCAAGTAAATCTCTTTGCCTCCTCTCTGAACAATCAACTGGCAAGATTATGTTTCAGGATTCTATGCAAGGTTGGAAAAGAAATGCCTTTTCTTTTAGTTGGGTAGGAATGTTCCTTTATGTTTTTCTACCCTTTCCACTAATATCCAGGGTGCTTCTGAAGATTCAAAAAGAATCCCCCATGATCATTGTGGTGACTCCCTTCTGACTCTGACAACAGTGGTTTTCCTTTCTTTTGGAAATAGCCAGGGACAATTGCTATTTTTTATTTATTTTTTATTCAGTGTTGCCACTGATTTTCTTTCCTCGCTGCTTATTACACTGTAAACTTTCAGTATTCCAAACTTTCAATGTTTTAACATGCCTTAGGTCTGCCAATTGCCTGTTTAGTCTTTATGTTTTTTTTTTACTTAGTTATATAGATCCTGTGGTTTACATTTCTAATTTTGTAGCCATAATGTAAGAATATTATCTAGTCTTTTGCTTATTGCATATAATTTGCGTTGTATTTTTTATTCTTTCTGATGTAATTTCTGTATTTTTATCTGTCTTGTTGTTCTGGAGCTTTTCTCCCCAGGTCTCTGTTGTAAAGAGGTTACCAGCCCAGTCGGACAATACTTGGTAAACAAATATAAAACAAAAATAAAATAAATAAAATTACCATAAGCTGATACACCCCAACATCAATCATCTTCAGTTGACTGCCTGGATGATACTGAAGACTTGCAGCAGGTACTAATGGAGACAAGAATGCCTGCTGCTAGAAAATCATATATTAGCAAATGGAAAAGGTTTTCTAGCTGGTCTCAACAACATAACCAGCACCCATTCAGGGATAGAGTTTCTCAGGTTCTACAATATTTGTGTGAGTTACTATCCTATTCCCTTTCTTATTCTTCTATCAAGATTCATTTATCAGCCATTTTAGCATGTCTGCCTATGGATCCTCTTCTTTCAGTGCATTATCATGTCAAAATGTTTTTGAAAGGGTTTTGTATTTGAGGCATCGAAGATAACTGGTGGTCCCTCCTTGGGATCTTAATTTTGTGTTACAGAAGCTAACACTTGCTTCATTTAAACCAGCTAATCTGGCTGACATAAGGTTCTTGACATGGAAGACAATTTAATGAATGCTCTGACCTCTGCAAGAAAAGTATCTTAGCTGCAAGCTCTTATGGTGAGTCAGTCTTATTTCATTTTCCACAGATACAGGCCTTCTTTGAAAACTAATCTTTCCTTTATGCCTATAGTGGGATCCAAGTTTACTTTAACTAAACTATCCATCTCCCTTTATTCTTCCCTGAACCTCAAAATGATTGAGAAAGGGTTCTTCATACCTTGGATGCCCACAGACAACTCGGGTACTATTCTTGACAAAACCAAATCGTCCAGAATTTCTGACCAGTTGTTCATTTCTTGTGAAGGTAAGAAGAAGGGACAACCCGTGTCAAAGCAGACTATTTTGGGACAAGAATGTGATATAAAAGAATTTGAGCAAGAGGGAGTGTATAAATATTTGGGAATTGATGAAGTATCAACAATAAAACACGAACAAATGCGAATAAAACTCAGTAAGGAATGTTTTAGAAGACTTAAATTAATCCAGAAAACAGCACTAACATTTCGGAACAAAGTTCAAGCTATAAACCAATCTGCTTTTCTTGTCCTGACTTACAGTTTTGGATTAAATAACTAGCCCCAAAATATGTTGAATTGATTAGACAGGAAAACAAGAAGGATGCTTCATGTTCACCAAATGATTTATAAAAATCAGTGCATACTAAGATTATACATTCCTCGTTCTGAAGGAGGGATGGGCCTCCTTGAAATTGATTACATGTATAGATCTGCAGTCGTGGGACTGCACACATATCTCTTGACCTCACAAGACCCAAACATAGTGAAAGTTTTAAAACATGAGGAGAATAAATCTTAGATGACTGCTCTGCTTAATCTAGCAGAAGCATATCGGCGTGAAGCAGGAATGGAAATCAAACCAGAAGTAGATAAAAATCAGGCAGCAACTGAATGTGCCAAAAAGAAAGAAGAAAGAATATAAGGTGAAGGACCAGATGAAAAGGCAAGAAATGTGGAAAATGCATAAATATAGTTGCAAATATAGAAAACTTCTGGAAGAACCTCATGCTGGTCAGGATCAAACACAGGAATGGTTAAGGTGAGGTGAATTCAAACCAAGAGATGAAAGGTTAATATTGGAGGCCCAAGATAGTGGGCTATGTACACATTGGTTTACAAAGTCCATTGAGCATGTGGGAGAAACAGACAAATATAGATTTTGTAAAACAGAATTGGAAACAGTCACACACCTCGTTGATGGTTGTGACATACTAATGGCAGAAGGACTGTATACTGAAAGGCATAATAATGTGGCAAGACTGTTGTGCTGGTGATTGTGCAAACATTATGGTACTGAAGTGGCTGAAAAACAGTGGAAACATGAGCCACAAAGCATCGTAGAAAATGATGAAGTTTACATCACATGAGATTATCCATTACCAACAGTTCAAAAGACAGATGCTAGAAAACCAGATATAGTGGCCCAAGAAAAGAAGACAAAAGTAGCATTGATCATTGAAATCACTACACCCAGTGACTACAGTGTCTTGCAGACAGAGAGACACAAAGTCATAACATATCAGGATTTGCAGGCAGAAACAAGAGCAATGTGGAAGAAAGATACCCAGATAGTTCCAATCGTAGGGGAAGCAATGGGTCTTATAAAAAAATAATCTGCAATCATATTTAGATATGTTGCCAATACATCTAACTCTGTATGAATTGCAAAGGAGTCATTACTGGGCACATTGCGGGTGCTGCGAAGAGCACTTCTGGTTGACATCAAAGATTGAAACAATACTAATTTCATGAACTTTAATTGTACTTTGACTTAGGAAAGGTGTCCATTCCTGTCTTGGTATTAGAAAACCCAAAAACTTGGAGAAATAAAAAAAAAAAGAAACCAAGTAATAGGATTCCACATTCATGGATAAAAGAGTGCTTACAGATGTTTAGGATACACTCTACACCAATCAATTATATTAGAGTGACCATGAAACAGTGGCAAACCAATTTGCAGCTAAGCCATGATAAAGGAGAAATGTCACTGTTAGAAGAGTGTAGAAGAGGGAGAGATCAACAAAAATACTCAGAAAGATAGACGTGATAAAAGCAACAAGCAGTATCAGAACAGACCAGGATCTATCATGCACTATTGCAAATAACAAACTAAAAATATAAGCACAGGCAGAAAAACTTAGAAGATGCACAGATAAATATAAAGGAAAAGTGCAAAATAAGCAATTTATTGATGGCCCAAAACAGTTTTATAGAGAACTGGGAAACAAGGTTAAAGCAATTGAAAGGCCACCAAAAAAGACGAAATGCATAAATTTTGGAGAAGTATTTATAAAGATCTTGTGGAACATAACAAAGATGCTAAATGGATAGAAGAGATAAGAAGTTCAAATGTACAGGATATGAAATGGGATGAAGTAACGGCCTGACAGATTGAAATAAAGTTAAGAAAAGCCTCTAATTGGAAAACTCCTGGCCCAGATGCAGTACCTAGCTTCTGGCTAAAAGTTATTAACATCTTAGCACGAAGATTTAGCCATGAGTAAGAACTATTTATATGCGCACCCCGAACAGACACCAGCCTGGCTAACAACAGGAAAAACAATGCCCCTACGTAACGTATAAACTATACAATGGAATTGATCCCGACAGAGTTTATAGTCATTTAGAAAGAAGAAAACTCAATTATGGCAAAAGAACAAAAGGGCATTAGAAAATCATATGGAGCAAAGGATCATTTGTTGTTAAATAAAGTAATATTGGAGAACTGTATAAGGGGGAAGAATCTAAGTATGGCATGGATAGACTACAAAAAAGCATTTGACAGTATCCCACTTTCATGGATAAAAGAGTGCTTAAAAATGTATGTGATACACCCTACACTGATAAACTACATCATAGTGACCATGAAACAGTGGGAAACCACTTTGCAGTTAAGCCATGATAAAGGACAAATTATTATTCCAGGGATAAAAATTCATAGGTGGATATTCCAGGGTGACTCTGTCACTGCTGCTCTTTTGTCTTGCCCTTAACCCATTAAGCTGTCTGTCTACTTAACAGCTTAGTTCATGGCTATAATTTGGCTCCTAGAAAGCAACAAAGTGTAAAGACTTCTCATCTTCTCTTTGTCGATGATTTAAAACTGCATACCTCATCAGATGAAGAACTGAAAGCACAACTGCAAGTTGTCAAAACTTTTTCAGATGATATAAGAATGTCATTTTGCCCTGATAAATGTGCAAAAGCAACCTTTAAAGCAGGAAAGCTGCAACACCAAGAAACCATCAGTTTGGGACAGGAATGTGATATAAAAGAACTTGAGCAAGAGGAAGTGTATAAATATTTGAGAACTGATGAAGTATCAACAATAAAACATTTACAAATGTGAATAAAACTCAGTAAGAAATGTTTTAGAAGACTTAAATTAATCCAGAAAACAGCACTGACATTTAGGAACAAAGTTCAAGCTATAAACCAGATGAAGTATCAACAATAAAATATTTACAAATGCGAATAAAACTCAGTAAGGAATGTTTTAGAAGACTTAAATTAACCCAGAAAACAGCACTGACATTTAGGAACAAAGTTCAAGCTATAAACCAATCTGCTGTTGTTCTTGTCCTAACTTACAGTTTTGGATTAATTGACTGGTCACAAAAGGTGCTGGATAGATAAGACAGGAAAACAAGAAGGATTCTTCATGCTCATCAAATAATTTATAAAAATCAGTGCATACCAAGATTATATATTCCCAGTTCTGAAGGAGGTATGGACCTCCTTCAAATTGATTACATGTATAGATCTGCAATCATGTGACTGCATACATATCTGCTGACCTCACAAGATCGAAACACAGTTAACGTTTTGAAACATGAGGAAAATAAATCTAAGATGACTTTCCTTCTTAGTCTAGCAGAAGCATATCGGCATCAAGCAGGAATGGAAATTAAATCAGAAGTAGACAAAAATCAGGTAGCAAGTGAATGTGCCAAAAAACAAAAGAAAAAAATATAAAGTGAAGGATTAGATGAGAAGCAAGAAATGTGGAAAATGCATAAATATAGTTGCAAGTATAGAAAACTCCTGGAGCAACCTCATGTTGATCAGGATCAAATGCAGGAATGGTTAAGGAGAGGCGAATTCAAATCAAATGATGAAAGGTTAATATTGGCAGCCCAAGATAGTGGAGTACGTACACATTGGTTTACAAAGTCCATTGAAATTGAACATGTGGGAGAAACAGACAGATGTAGATTTTGTGAAACAGAATTGGAAACAGTTGCACACCTTCTTGCTGGTTGTGACATACCATTGGCAGAAGGACTGTATACTGAAAGGCATAACACTGTGGCAAGACTGTTGCACTGGGGATTGTGCAAACATTATAATACTGAAGTAGCTGAAAAAACTGGAAACATAAACCACAAAGCATCATAGAAAATGATGAAGTCCTCATCACATACATTCATAGGTTCATACGTAGGTACTAGGCTATCGGCCCTGGCACCTATACAAGCCCAGCCAAAATGGTACCATGGCTTTTGCCACCCAAGAAAATTATTTTCCTGTGCCACTGTCTAGCAGAGCCACAGAGGTGATCCCCAGGGTGAATTTCCTATTTCCCATAAAGATTTTTCTTGAAGAGTGCTAATGAGGAGCTTTGTTTGATATAGATAGGTACTTTATTCCAAAGTATGGGAAGTCTCTGGGACAGGAATCTATCCCTCCAGCATGTTTTGTTTATTGTGGTGACAAGGTTTAGGTCCCTAGAGCATGTAGCTCAGAGGGATTGGGATTTCTTTAAGTGGAGCATGTCCAACAGCTCTGGGTTTGACATAGCTTTGTATTGTAGGCAGAGATCACCTCTGAGTAGGTGATATGTGATGGAGTAAAGCTGGAGTTTTTTGAGACGGTCTGCATAGGGCATCTGTTTGAGGCCGGTAATCCTCTTTGTGAGGTATTTCTGCGGCCTTTCCAGTTGTTGTAGATGTCTTGTGAGGTGCATACCAAAAGGGTCGTTGTACTCTATAATGGGTCTAATGAGTGATGAGTAGAGGGGAACAATGACCTCTTTTTTTCTGGATGAGAAACCTTTTGTGATGAGGTGTGCCACATAGAAGGATTTCCTGACTACTGTGGCGATGTGATTATCAAAGGAGAGACTACTGTCCACCTGTGTCCCAAGGTCTCTTATCACACTTTTGGTGTTAAGTATACTACCACCTATGTTGTAGTTCATGGGTACAGAGTTTTTACCAAAGGGGATGACAATGCACTTTTTGTCATTGAGCTTGAGGCCATGGCTTTGACACCAGGCATCTGTCTCAGTGAGGCCTTTTTGTAGGATGTCCACATCGTTAGGAGTTGCGATTATGGCTCCTAGTTTGCAGTCATCTGCGAACTTCGTTAGCCAAAGACCTTCTGTGTTAGCCTGTACCTCAGAGAAGTAGATACCAAACAGGGGAGGACCCCGGACTGAACCCTGTGGTACTCCACTTGTCACTGGTCTGAAGTCGGATTTGGAGTCTGCTACTTTCACAGTGTGGGTTCTGTCAGTGAGCCAGTTGGCAGCCCATCTTGTGACATAGGGATTTATACCTACTTTAGTGAGTTTATCTATAATTCCAGAGTGGGGGATGGTGTTAAAAGCCTTGGCAAGATCTAGATAGGCTGTGTGAACCACCTTACCCTTGTCTACGGCTTTGGTGACTGCTTCAAAGAAGTCTATACGGTTTAGGAGACATGATCTGCCTTTTACAAACCCGAACTGAGTGGGGTCCAGAGTTTGGAGATTACCAATGCCTCTGTTTATAAGTTCCATGATGATACGTTCCATGGCCTTGCAGACCAGGCTTGTCAGGCTAATGGGGCGGTAGTTCCCGGGGTCCGTGGTGGCTCCTTGTGGAGTGGGATAACCGTTGCTGTGTGCCATTCAGCAGGCACAAAGCCTGAGGTGAGGCTATGATTGAACATGGTACTTAGGTGGGGTGCCAGTTCGTTCTGTAGTTCGTATAGAACGCAGCCTGGGATGTTGTCTGGTCCCATGGATGCTGTGTTCTTGACTTTGGAGAGTGTGTTTTTTACCTGTGCAGTCGTGATTACAGGAACTTTGCATTCTTCCGGTATAGAGATGGGCTCTTTAGGGGGTGAGAGGGGGGTAAAGTTAGCACTGAACCTATCTGCCAGGATGTTGGCAATATCAGTTGGGTCTGTATATTTAGTGCCATTGTGCTGTAACTCAGAGCAGATCTGAGTGTTGCCATTGAAATTCTTGACATAGTTATAGAATGCTTTGTGGTTGTCTTTAGAATCAGTGGCAATTTTGTTTTTATAACTAGCTTTGGAGGATTTTATCAGGGATCGCAGCTTCTTACTGAGGCTGACCAGGGAGCTCCTCCACTCATGGGATTTTACTCTCTTTTGCAACAGTTTCTTCCTTCTGTTGTACAGTTTGTTTATGGCAGGGGACTGCCAGATTGGCTTCCTTTTTTTGGAGGATAGCGTCTTGGTTCTGTTTGGGATAGCACGATCCATGCACTCATGTAAGTGCTTATAAAGTGCAATTGCATAGGATTCAGTAGTTGTAACTGTATTGTCCATCTGCATGGGTGTCATGAAGTTCACCACTTCTGTCTTAAGAAGCATGAAGTTGTCTTTGGAGAAATTTTTTACCATGGTTTCCTTAATGGGGGGTGTGGGCAGGATGTGGATATCTAGGGTAATTAGCTTATGGTCGGATCGGACCAATGAGGCATTGACTTCAGGTGTGGAACACCAATCACTCATGTTGGTAATGACTAGATCTAGGATATTGTTGCCCCTGGTGGGGTGTGGATAAGTTGATCCAGCGCATTGGAGTTTATGAATTCCAGAAAGCGTTGAGCGAAGGAGCTGGTACATGAGTAGTTTTCCCAGTTAATGGTGGGGTAGTTGAAATTGCCCATTATTAGGGTGTTTGGTTGAACCCTAATATTTTCCAGTACATCAACAAAAGAGGAGTTGGGAATCCTGGGGCATGGTGGGGGATCTGTAGCAAGCTACAATTTGGATTGCAGTTTTGCCCAGAGTTAGTTGCACTTGGATAACCTCAGCTGCATTATGCTGAGCAACTAGCCTGGAGGTGTGGATATCCTTAATGAATATGGACACACCTCCGCCTTTGGTGTTCCAGTCCAGGTTACATGGCCAAAAAGTGTGGTATGAGTTATAGCCTGGTAGTGCAGGGGTGCTCTCTGGAGCCTTGAACCAGGTCTCAGTCACTGCACGGATATCGATGTTCTCCATTTTAAGGAGTGCCTCGAGTGAGTGCATTTTGAGATTTAGACTTCTAGCATTGAGTAGCATCACCCTCAGTTTTTGCTTGCCTTTTCCTGTTATGGTGGTGAATTTGTCATTTGAACCTTGCCTAAAAAAGGCAGTATAGGGGCAGCAAGAACCTTAGCCAGTATCAGGAATCCCAGGGGTGACAGGTGCAGGCCATCTCTGGCAAAGCATCATGGTCTGTCGACCATGCCTTCCCAGGCAGACAGATACTGGATCCCTTTAGAATGGCACCAGAAGCTTAGCCAATTGTTGAAGTCAATCATTTTGTCCTTATACTGCGGCATCATTCTGGGTGATGGCAGAATGCTACTCAGGGCTAGGGTCATACCTGCCTGGGCTAGAAGATCGGAGAGCTCTTCCATGTCTCTTTTCATGCAGTCTAGGGAGGTACATCTCAGGTCATTCACACCAACATGGACAATGACAGAGTTATATTTGTACTTGTTGTGGAGTGACCTGAGTGCATGGGTTATGTGGCGGATCCTGGCACCTGACAGGCAGCTGACAGTAACCTTCTCTTGTTTAGCCTGGTGAGTGGGACATCAGTGTGCCTGACTATAAAGTCACCTATGACTAGTGTGTTGGGTATGTTGTTTTGCCTTATTGGCTGTGGTTGAGTGGCACACTGCTTCTGCGGGCTATGTGTCATTTGGGTTGTGTTGGGGGGTGGAGGTTGCTTGCATTTCTGCTTTGGAGGTCTCTGTTGCTTGAGCAGATTATTATTGAGAGCCTCCGTGAATGTTTTTGTGTTTCTATGTGTGGATTTTGGTGGTGTAGATTTAGTGAGACTATGTGATGAGTGTGGTGTGGTGCAAGTGTTTACCTTCTCTTGACTATCAAGTTCAGTCTTGATTGGAGAGAGCTTTACCTCCAGTTTGGCTAGATAAGTGCATCTCTCACAGGTTGTAGTGTTGGGTGGTAGGAGGAGAGGGTTGTCTGTGTACATGAGGCAATTTCTACATTGCCCCAAGATGCCCAGCTTCATCAGATAGACAGGAGAGAACACTGGGAGCTGACCCTTGGACATGCCTGAATAAAAAACACGGGATCACCCATTACCAACAATTCAAAAGAGAGATGTGCGAAAACTAGATATAGTGGTCCATGAAAAGAAGACAAAAGTAGCATTGATCATTGAAATCGCTACACCCAGTGACTACAGTGCCTTACGTGCAAAGAGGCACAAAGTCATAAAATCTCAGGATTTGTGGGGAGAAACAAGAGCAATGCGGGAGAAAGATACCCAGACAATTCTAATAGAAATAGGAGCAATGGGTCTTGTAAAAAGAATCTACAATCATATTTAGATATGTTACCAATACATGTAATGCTGTATGAATTGCAGGAGTCATTACTGGGCACATTGCGGGTGCTGCGAAGACCACTTCTGGCTGACATCAAAGATTGAAACAACAGTAATTTCATAGACTTTAATCATACTTTGACTTAGGAATGGCGTCCATTCCCATCATGGTATTAGAAACCCAAAACATTTGGAGAAATTAAAAAGCCAAAAACCAAGTAGCAGCATCCCACATTCATGGATAAAGGAGTGCTTACAGATGTATAAGATACACTCTGCATTGATCAATTATATTAGAGTAACCATGAAACAGTGGCAAACCAATTTGCAGCTAAGCCATGATAAAGGACAAATTATTATCCCAGGGATAAAAATTCAAAGGGGGATATTTCAGGGTGACTGTAACTGCTGCTCTTTTGTCTTGCTCTTAACCCATTAAACTGTCTACTTAAGAGATTAGGTCATGGTTACAGTTTGGCTCCCAGAAAACAACAAAATTTAGACTTCTTATCTTTTTGTGAATGATTTAAAACTGCATAATTCATCTAACGAAGAGCTGAAAGTGCAACTGGAAGTGGTCAAAACTTTCTCAGACGATAAAAGAATGTAATTTGGTCTTGATAAATATGCAAAAGCACCATTTAAAAAAGGAAAGCTACAGCACCAAGAAAATATCAAGCCAGGAAAGGAATGTTATATAAAGGAATATGAGTAGGAGACGGTGTTTAAATATTCTGGGAATAGATGAAATGTCTACAATAAAACATGAACAAATACAAATAAAGTTCAGTAAGGAATACCTCAGACAATTAAAGCTAGTATTGAAAACTGTGTTGACGTGGGAATGAAGATCAAGCTATGAATCAATTTAATCTTCCAAGTTCTAACTTACAGCTTTGTTGCAAATGACTGGCCCCAAATAGTAATCAACTGGACACAAAAGCAAGAAAAATGCTTCATGCATACAAAATGGTATATAAAAATCACTGCATACCAAGATCATATATCTCTTGCTCTGAACGATGTACAGGCTTCCTTGAACTACAGGTACAGGTCTGTAATCAAGGGATTACATACCTATTTATTGACCTCATCAGATCTAAATGTAGTGAAAGTTCTAAAGCTTGAAGAGAAGAAGTCTAAGATCACATCTTTCAGAAGCATTTCAGAATAAAGAGGAAATGGAAAACAAACCAGAAGCAGAAAAAAATCAGGCAGCAACTGAAAGGGATGAAAAAAGAGTATATAAGGAGGAAAGGACCTGAAGAGAAGAGATAAAAAGAAAACTGGAAAATCCGAAAATATAGTGACAAGTATAGAAAACTTCTGTAACAATCTTGTGTTGGGCAGGATCTGATGCAGGAATGGTTAAGGAGAGGTGAATTAAAACCATAAGCTGAAAGGCTAATAATGGGAACCAAGAAATTGAGCTACATACACACTGATTTACAAAGTCCACTGAAAAAGTGGGAGAAACACCTGCACATTCTGTAAAACAGAACTAGAAACAGTTGCACATCTAATGACTGAGAGTCTGTAGACTGAAAGACATGATAATATAGCAAGACTGTTACATTGGGTATTGTGCAAACACTGCAATATAGAAAGAAGTATGTGAGAAGAATTGGAAACATGAACAACAAGCAGTACTGCAAATGATGGCGTTTATATCACAGGGGATAACCCATTATCAACAGTGCAAAAAATATAAATAAACCAGATATAATAGTCCAAGAAAAAAAAAGACAAAAGTAGCATTGATCATTAAAATTTCTACACCCAGTGTGATTATAGTGTCATGTGAATGGATATACACAAAGTCATAAAATACCAGGATTTGAAAGCAGAAACAAGAACAGTGGGGAAGAAAGGTACCCAGACATTTCCAGTAGTAGCAGGAGAAGCAGGACTAATAAAAAATCATTTATAATCATACTTAATTATGCTAACAATACATGCAACTGTAGAAGGAAGCAATTTCTGGGTATATTGAGGGTGCCGACAAGAAAATTCTTGGCTAACATTAAAGACTGAAACAGTAATGATTTCATGAACTCTACTTGTACCCTGGCTTAGGAATAGGGTCTATTCCTGCCGTGGCATTAGAAATCCAAACATTTGGAGAAATTAAGAAATGAAGAAACCATATGGAGAGAAGAAAAAGAGAAAGAGAGTAGTATTGTTGAAACTGAATTCATCCTCAAACTTTGGTGAGTACTTTCACATGTTGGACACTGTTTTTATAACATTTACTGAGACAACACAGATATACAGACTGCATTTTATACATCATGGAGAAAGGTAGGTCAAAAACTAAAAAACAAGACTAGGTGCACAGGTTCCAGAATAAAAAAGTGACCACTCTTGATGTATGCACTGGAAAAAAGGCAGTGAAAAAAATGTGAGACCATGAAAACATTCCTGCTACAAGATTATGCCAGCCTTAGACTGAGGGAGGACCCCATGTGGTAAAAGGAAGAAAGGAAGTAGTCCAAAAAAAAAAAAAACTGATAGGCATAGAAGGAGGCATAGAGACAATAAACTAGGCTGTCAAGGATAAGAACCAGATTATGTACTATAACTATTGTGCAAAAAAAAAAAAAAAAAAAAAACACAGTTTTTCAGACATAGGATATATAGCGAGAGTAAACAGAGAAATTAGAAGAAAGAAAAATACTTTCATATGGCACACTCACACACACACACACACACACACACACACACACAATACATTTTTTAGGGGTTCCCCCTTGCATCATCCTACAAACTTGCTATCCAGTGCCACATCAATGAAATGGTCTACCAGTTTCTCTAATCCTCTCTGACTTAGTCCACTTCATCAATTGTGGAACCTGAGGTTATTCTGGGCATCTTGGCCATCTAAATTTTTTTGGTGGGTCAATTATGCCCTACCCTCCATTTCCCACTCCCAATGGCAACTCTCAAGGGCCAGGCATGCAACAGGGACATGCAGTGTAATGGCCCACCTCTGGCATGCCCACCAACCTACCTCTCCTAAGCTATGCCCCCTCAGGCAACATCCAGAGCTTCCACCAGGGATCACAGTTTGGAATGTCTACATAACTGTCCTCTCTATCACGTTGGGCATGCCCATCCCTCCCCTGCTACTTAGCCAGTCACCAGAGCTACTAATCAAACCGGATCATCTGGTCTGCAGTCAGCTCTTTATCCATCTTTGCTCCCAGAGCAGGATTAATAATTTAAGATCCTTAATGCAACAGCTCAGAACAAAACTAGATGAAGATACATTAGGCCACCTGGAGAAGAAACCCAGTTGGTAGGGAGACCAAGGTCTTTGCCTCCATGCACAAGGAATAAGGTTCAATCCTGACCTCCAATTAATGCCTGTTTGGAGTTTGCATGTTCTCCCTGTGTCTCTATGGGGCTCCTCCCACCCCTGAAAAACATGCTGAGTGCTTCCATCTCAAACTAAGCAAAGAATGGAGCTATGGGCAGCAGCACAGGCTCTACATGGTACCTTATAGGGGAAGAGTTGTATAAACCAACTGCTTTACTTTAAGCATCTACTGTGGTGCACAGTATCCTCATAACAGGAGAACACAGATCACAGCCTTCTCACCGTGGCAGGGCTAGCCACTTGATGGTGTAAAAATATGGCTGTAGGTTATTCAGTCATGTTGACTAATGTTGCCAAATGGGCATGGGTAAAGGGGGTTGAGGACCTGACCTACACCAGAAACCCATGCTAATTGTAGGAGGTGTGTATGTGGCCCTATTGGCCAGTATGTGTGACCAACATAAAACCCAAAAAAATCCATTTTAAGGTTTACCTGTGCACAGAGAAAGCTGTAAGGTCTGAAGACCTGGAAGTTGACTGGACAGAAAGCACAATAGTTCAAGGAATTAATCAGTGGTCTAGCACCTCAAAAAGAAGAGGGAATATGTGAAGTTGAAAAAGAATGGCAATTCTTCAAAACAACATGTATGAAGACTAAAAAACAGATATGCTGCCAAGCCAGTTATGGAAATATGGTATATAAGGAAAGCTGGTGGTGGAATGCAGAAGTCCATGAAGTCATTAAAAGACAGGAGGAGGCAGGAAAAAGTGACAGATAGAAAAGGTGGACTAGGCTAGGAAGGATTACTGGTTGGCTAACAAAGAAGCTAAGAAATGAGTTGCAATAGCAAAGAATCAGGCATCAGATGCACTCTACCAGCTTCTAGAAAGTAAGTCAGTAGATGGCATAAAGAAACTATATCAGGTTGCAAGGCAAAGACAAAAAAGATGAAGAAGACAGATAGCCTTTGTAAGGGATGCAAGTAACAGCCTGCTTTCCAGTCCATAGGACATCAAGATGGAAGGAGTACTTCTAGCAGCTTCTGAATAAAGTAAACCACAGAAACTGTACTGTCCCAAACACAGCATACACTGAGAGAAAAGGATGAGCCCACCATAGAAGTAAGAACAGCACTCAGGAAAATGAAGTTGGGGAAAGCAGCAGGCTCAAATGAGGTCACAGCAGATATGATAAGGATGCTGGGTGAGATAGGAGAGAAATGGCTCCTGAGAGTACTCAAAACAGTGTGGAGAGAAAGGCATATCCCAGATGACTGGAGAATAAGCATACTAGTGCCAGTGTTCAAGTTCAAAGGGGACATTCATAACTGTGGGCAGTAAAGAGGTATCAAACTCCTGTTTCAGTTCATGAAAGTTCTGGAGAGGGTGATTGATAAACAAATAAACAGAGTAAAATGATCAGAAATGTAGAACACAGCACCACAGCAAACCAGTAAAAAGCAAATGGCAAAGAGCAGTATAAAATCCAAACAGACTTTTATTTGAACACAGGTGAGCGCTTTCGCGATACAATTGCTTCTTCAGACGATACAAAAAACCAGCAACATCTCAAATATTTAAAATGCAATCAATTAAATATCTACCAATAAAAAACATGCAGAAACAATAGACATACAAATTTTAAAGGCACAGCTTTCTTTTAAGGCAGGAACCACAGAGGGTTATTGCCATAGAGGCACACATAGCAAGATACCTTCTTAAAAAGCTTTCTTTCTTTCAGAACCGGCTTAAGAGGTACTGATTCATTCAAGCCTTCACCTTTATGTGCTGATAATTTAAGAATCCATCTTAATTTTTTCCCATCTGTGACGTTAGTTATATCACCCAGTCTAAAACTTTCATAGATTACTTCTACTGCCATAAACTTGAACCAATGGTTAGTGCCTTTCTCTAGAATGTGTTTAGCTAGGGCACTATAGCTATGGCCCTTATAATTTTCTAAGTGCTATAAATACAAGTACCTCCTTTCTTAAGTTTATGATGAAACATTCTTGCACTCACATAGATTTCCTTGATGTAACCCTGTATAAGGGTATATATGGAAAGCTGCATACAAAGAGATATAGAAAACCATGTTATACACATAGTTATCTTGAATGTAATAGTATGCATCCACCACATATTTTTGAAAATGTGGTAAGAGGTCAACTTTTAAGAGTTTCTGGACTCCATGACCAGGAACAAGAATTTGAAACAACTATGTGTTCCACTAGTAGGGGAGTTATAGAACATGGTTATAACCCTTTTGAAGTTATCAAAGCATGTGAGAGGGTTAAGTCAAACAGACAAAGTAATGGACGTCCATTTTTTTCACGTAAAGAAAACATAAGAAAGACTGTCCATAATAATTGTTATAGCAATGCAGCTTATTGTATGACTTTTTGTACTGACAGCATAGATATAAAAAATATTATCACAAAAAAATTGGCATATTTTATCTTATGATCCTACTCTATGTGAGCTTGTCAGTGCAGTTCCAAATTATGTTTATAAAAATAAAAAAATGTTGGAAAGACAGCTCTGTTTTCTTAATATAAGTAAGTTAAGGCAACCTAGTATTAGAACAACTAGTTTTGGCACTTCAATCAGTGGCATATGCACCTTTTGTAAATACATTGATGTATGTAATACATTTATTCAACCAGATAATGGTAATCATTATGTTATCAAAGTTTAAAGCTAATTGTGACACTAAAAACTTAATTTATATAACACAGTGTGTGACTTCTTCAAAATTTTATATAGAAAAAACTAATAGGCGACTTAAGTAACAAATTAGAGACCATTATTATTGTGCTAATAAGGGCCATAGTTATAGTGCCCTAGCTAAACACATTATAGAGAAAGGAACTAACCATTCGTTCAAGTTTATGGCACTAGAAGTAATCTATGAAAGTTTTAGGTTTGGTGATATAACTAACACCACAGAAGGGAAAAAATTAAGATGGATTCTTTAATTATCAGCACATAGAAGTGCAGGCTTGAATGAATCAGTACCTCTTAAGCCAGTTCTGAAAGAAAGAAAGCTTTTTAAGTAGGTATCTTGCTATCTATGCCTCTATGGCAATAGACCTCTATGGTTCCTGCCTTAAAAGAAAGCTGTGCCTTTAAAAATTTTATGGCTATTGTATCTGCATGTTTTTTATTGGTAGATCTTTAATTGATTGTATTTTAAATATTTCAGATGTTGCTTTTTTTTGTATGGTCTGAAGAAACAATTGTATCGCGAAAGCGCTCACCTGTGTTCGAATAAAAGTCTGTTTGGATTTTATACTGCTCTTTGCCATTTGCTTTTTACTGGTTTGCTGTGGTGCTGTGTTTTACATTTTTCTTCATTTTATTTGGTTCGTGGTTGAACACAGCTTTGTGGTCAGCAGGACTTGTTTTATCATATAAATACACAGAGTAGTAGAAAGTAAGATGGGAGGTGAGCAGTTTGGATTCACATCAGGATACAGCACAGCTGATCCAATGTTTGCAGTGAGACAGATAGATGAGAAGAAGCTAGAGATGAGGAAAGAGTCTGATTGGGCATTCCTAGATTTGGAAAACGTATATGACATGGTCCCAAGAAAACTGATTTGGGCAGCAAAGAGTTGGATGGATTGTGTGAGAGAAGGCCTGTGACAGTCAGGCATGAGTGTTGGAGAAGGCAGGAGAGTCACAATGAATAAAGAGATGGCAACAGTTGACATGATACCCTGACCCCATGTAGAAAATGGGAAAAAAGGGGGTTGATGATGATGATCTGGAAAAGGAAGTGACAGAAGAAGTGAGACAAGATAAGGAACAAAAAACAGAGGTCATTGAAAGGTATAAAAAAGAAATGTGGACATGGGAAAGAAAAAAGATGTGATGTGGTGTAATATTTTGCAGAGAAGAAAACCAAACTAACAATACAAAAAAATGCAGCTTCAGAAATATGTAAAGAGAAATGCAAGCAAAGATGTCCAAATATAATAAATTTCACAATAAATAAAGAACACAAACGTTGAATGCAATTGAAAATAAGAAGTTTAATGAAGCAGAAGTTAAACAAATTGAAATGGAAAAGGCCCAGTAATATGGCAAGACTGTTGCACTGGGGATTGTGCAAACACTACAATATACAGGTAATTAGAAGCATTGGAAACATGAACTACAAAGCGTTAGCGACAATGTACATCTCTTTTTAGGGCGTGATACACTCATGGCTGACGGTCTGTACACTGAGAGACACAATAATGTGGCAAGATTGTTACACTGGGGATTGTGCAAACTGTGCTATATAAAAGTAGCTGAGAAGCACTGGAAACATGAATTATTAAGCATTACTGACAATTCCAACAGTTCAGAAAATTGATGCAAGAAAAACTGATATAGTAGTCCAAGAAAAAAGATAAAAATAGCATTTGAAACTAAAGTGGTGTCGGTGTTGTTTTTTTTTTCATTGATATAAATGTATGATTGCCTATGTCATACTTGATAATTTAATAAAGATGTTTATCGAAAAAAAAAAATAGCATTAATCATTGAAATTGTTACACCCAGCATTTATAGGGTTTTATATGCTGAGAGACACAAAGTCATAAAATACCAGGATTTGCAAACAGAAAACAGAGCAATGTGGAATATAAATACCCTTGCAGTTTCAGTAAAGTAGAAGCAAAAGGCTAATAAAAATAATTAACAAGTGTACTTTATACTACCAATAAATTAACCCCATAAGAACTGCATAAGCAGCCCGTTCGGGGTATACTGCAGGTGCTGATAACAGCACTCTTTGCTAACATCAAAGACTGAAGCAATACTAATTTAATGAACCCCCAGGGTTCTGTGCTGGGATCTTTCCTGTTTGGCATCTGCCTCTCTGAAGTAAAAGCCAATACCAAAGGGCTCTGTCTGACTATGTTTGCAGATGACTGCAAGCTAGGAGAAGGTATTGAATGCCCAAATGACTTAGACATCCTGCAGGAACGCTTGGACCAAACAAATAACTGGTACCAGAAGCATGGACTGAAACTAAATCCCAAAAAATGCATTATCATATCCTTTTGAATCATATTATCTTCCAAAGAACTACCACACAGGCAATATGTCCCTGAGATCTGGAAAGGTATGTGGACAGCCACCTTACATTTATTCACTGTTGTAAGAAAGTCTTCTTTGTTGTGCACCTTATAAACAAAGAAATTACAATTAGATCTGGAGATGTCATTGTGCACCTTTACCCAACCCTCTTTAGGCTGATCATTGAGTAAATATCTCCTTTGGCATGTGTCTGTCCAGACGGGTCTACCTGATAATGCCGACACACCAAAACACCGACAACAAAATAACTGACACCACAAAACCAAAAGTTCAAAAACACGAAACTTCACATGCCCAACAAACTACAATCCCGACAATCAACAAAACAAATACCTTTTCCGAAAAACACATGCACAACACAAGCCCATCAAAAACCTTACAAACCTACAATAAACCTTACATACACAACTATCTATACACTAACCTTAACCCAAACCCTAACCCTAAGGTCTGTCACTATCGCACTCTTACCTTACCTGCACCATAACCCCAACTCACTTACTCCGCCCCTAACCCTTAGGTCTGTCACTATCGCACACTTACCTTACCTTACCCACACCCTAACCCTAACTCACTTAATCTGCCCCAACCCTAAAGTCTGTCACTATTGCACGCTTACCTCACCCGCACCCTAACCCTAATCCTAATTCACTTAATTCGCCCCTAAACCTAACGTCCGTCACTATTGCACACTTACCTGACCCGCACCCTAACCCTAACGTCCGTCACTATCACACACTTACCTTACCCGCACCCTGACCCTAACGTCCATCCCTATCACACACTCACCTTAACATTTTGGTGTTCTCAGCATCGGGATTTTCAACTGTCAGTCTTCTCCGTTGTCGATCTTCCGGTGTCGGTTATCTCATTGTCTTTCTTCTCAGCTTTCAGCGTAATCAGGTAGACCCATCCAGACACATGCAACAACTGAAATACCTACAGAGATACCATATTAAAAGGATACAAGGCCTAAACATTATGTCCTATGTGGACCACCTCAAAGCCCTGTCACTGTACTCTATATCCTGCAGACTGTTAAGAGGTGACCTGTGTCTGGCAAACAAGGCATCCTCTGACCTTGTATTGATGAACCTACTGCATATCAGCAAGTCAAATGGCATTCAAAATCTGCAGTCCAGGGATTTAAACTTCTGCAACATCAACAGAATGGTTTGGAGTGACAGGTATATCTCTCAGAGGATACTACTGCTTTGGACGTGTACATCTTGAAGGGTATACCAGTGCTCTAGAACAGACTCCCCATCCATATAAAACAAAGTTGATCCCTGTCTATATTTAACTGCAAATTGGATCAGTGGATAGCTAATAGAAAATTTAGCCCAGGACTGCTCCCTATTCTACTAATGGACACTGGCAACTCCTAAAAGCTTTATCTCATGTATGGATCCCCTAAAATTATCTATGGATGATCCCAGTTATTCTCACTAGAGTAATACATAATTATCAACTATGGGATGAATAAGGCCAGTATAACACCAGATGGGATAGGTTAATTCAAGCACCAAAATGGAAATTGGCTAGGCTTAAAATGGCCCACATGGGAAGCTAGCGTAGTACTTACCTATGAACCATGTTTGTGTTGGATTCAGTGCTTGCCATGCCTTCAGACCTGAAGGATACTGTGGAATCATATCCATATTTGTCAGGGATAGTGCAGCGGCATATTCATACTTGTCAGGTATATTTTTTTTTAGGCAAATCCCCAATTAACCTAATTCTGAAGATAGCGAACTCCGACTAACCCAACTTCTCAGTTTATAGTATGCTATAGTACATTTTCCATGTTCCTTGTAGACTATAATAGATTTTTAAACATTCTTATTGAACTACCCTTATCAAAAATACATTGAATTTAATTATTCTTCAATTAACTACCATACCTATACCTTAAAGTTTGGTATACAAAATGAATCTTAGCCATAATAAACTATAACTCCTTAGAAAAAGTAGTTAACTGACCCAGTAAAGACCAGAAATATTCTGGACCTGGTCCTTCTCAACATTGCCTACAAATGTACTAATCCTTTGATATCTTTGTCCTTGATTAAGTTATCCTACAAATTAGTAACCTTTCTCCTTAAAAAGCAGTAAACCAGAACAGCAAACAATTCTGAATTCAGTGACTTTAAACATACAGTATAGCCAGTACCTCACTCAACATGGATACTGTAGTCAGGGATCTTGACACATGGGTCAGCAATTCCGACAGCTTTTTCCACAATGTTGCAGTAGTAATTAGGAAATCCTTCTATCCAGCACAGCTGATTTTGAAAAATATCTCATCCAGATCAAAGGATGTTATTGTTCCTATGTACTCTGCCCTAATTAGACAAGTTAATGAGTGCAATGCCCTCTCCAGCATACCTATCCAGGCATATCATGGGGCTAGAAAGATTCCAAAGGTTACTGATGATGAAAAAGATTATTGGCCTAAAAACCAAGACAGATTAGAAGCCCTATCCTTCTATTTTTTTGCTTATAGACATACCTGTGTGTAAGTGTATGTCTTGCATTCCATCCCATGAAAGATTCTCATACTAATGGATCTCTTATACCACCACAAGACGAATGGCTATGCAAACTCTGAAACCAAGGTCTTGAACCTCCACCAGCATATAAATAAAACACATTGGAGGGATAGATTTATTGCCCCATCTCTAGAATTACTTACCTTGTGTGTTAAACAGCTACACTCCTGCCTCTTTCAGGACTAATCCTGACAATTAAATGGGTACCCCTAAGTTCATCCACCTGACTTCACATGCTGTTTTCCTTCCTGGAAGAGTGGGAAACATCTCAAGAGTGGTATTTGCAAGGTGCTTATTATCTTCAGACTTATCTGACTTGAATTACAGCAATCTATCATCCTGTGATAGCACTATCTCCAGACACAATGGTGGCAACTGTCAAATTACACTGCTGTCATAGCATACTACAGCTGTACAAGAAACACTACTGGGATCAGTGTTCCCCATTATTGTCTATACAGGTGTGTGTGTGTGTGTGTGTGTGTGTGTGTGTGTGTGTGTGTGTGTGTGTGTGTGTGTGTGTGTGTTTTGGCTTATAAAGACCCTAGTGGTTGTTAGACTAGTAACATTGTGTATGTGGGCAAGTGCAAGAGAGTGTGTGTGTTTGTGTACACGTGTGCATATGTATGTGTGTGTGAGGGGGGGAGTGTTTGAGTGAGTGTGCACATCTCTCTCTCTCTCTCTAAATATATATATATATATATATATATATATATATATATATATATATATATATATATATATATATATATATATATATATATATTATATATATATATATATATATATATATATTTATTTATTTATTTATTTATATAGACATAGATATAGACAACATAACCTAGTACTGAGGAAATGTAAGAAAAACAAGGGGGGACTAGTTGTACAGGAATGATTAATCCTGATACCAGCATATGAATTATTACAATAGACCATTGTCAAACATTCTTATGCAAGATCTGTGTCAATTCCTGGCTCTTTTCAACCCCCTGCTATAAAGCCCGCGTTTTAGCACGAAGTTGCTCATAGAGCAGCATCAGGCAGCGCCGGTTAATCAAGTTTATACTATTTCTGGCTCCGTAAAGTCTGCTGTTCAATTTTTCCCTTAGAACTGTTCTACTTGCAATCTATACAGCCTATACTCTATCTGAAAAGCTCAGCACTTGCTCCTAAAGCATTTCTTTATACAAGTAAAGCACTCTTAAATAAAAGAAAGTACTTCATTCACCTAAATTCCCTTGATTACCCATTTCCCTATAGGTCCTTTCTGACTCAGTTACACAGCAATCTTTTTCACTATTTCTAGCATGTCGAAGGGTCAGTTGCTAGCGTCCTCTCCTGTTCAGCTGGTGAATCTGGGAATCTTGAGGCAATGTTACAATTGCCTCATGTACACAGACAACCCTCTCCTCCTCCCAACAAATACAAATATATGCGAGAGATGCAACTATATAGCCAAACTGGAGGCTGAGCTCTCTCAATTCAGTACTGGCAAGACCAGTCAGGAGGAGAAGGTAACCACGCACACCACAAACCCAGTCTCACATAGAACTATCGCAACTGCAAACCAAACACATAAACACACAAAAACATACTCGGAGGCGCTGATTAAAAATCTACCAAAACAACAGAGGCCTCTAAAGCAGACACCCAAGCAACCGCCATCTCAAGACATAGCACATGCAACACATAGTTCACAAAGTCAGTGTGCTAAACAGTCACAGCCCTTAAGGCCAAACAACATGCCAGACACACTTGTAATAGGTGACTCCATAGTCAGACACACTGACGTACCGCTCACCAGACTGAACAAGGAGAGGGTCACAGTAAGCTGCCTGTCGGGAGCTAGAATCCGCCACATAACACAAGCACTCAGGTCACTCCACAGCAAGTACAAATATGACTCAGTCATTGTACATGCCGGTGTGAACGACCTGAGACGTACCTCCCTGGACTACATGAAAAGGGACATAGAGGAGCTCTCTGATTATGTAGCCCAGGCAGGTATGACCCTGACCCTGAGCAGCATCTTACCCTCACCAAGAATGATGCCACAGTACAAAGACAAAATGATCAGTTTTAACAATTGGCTTAATTACTGGTGTCATTCTAAGGGGATCCAATGTCTGTCTGCTTGGGATGACATGCTTGACAAGCCACGCTGCTTCTCAATGGACGGCTTGCACCTGTCACCCCTGGGCTTCCGGATATTGGCCAAGGCTCTTGCCACCCCCATAGTGCCTTTTTAGGCAAGGTTCAAAGGACAAACCTACCTCCCTAGAAAACACAATTGGAAAAAAACTAAGGGTAATGCTGCTCAATGCCAGAAGTCTAAACCTCAAGATGCACGCCCTCGAAGCCCTCCTCAGTATGGAGAACATCGATGTCTGTGCAGTGACTGAAACCTGGTTCAAGGCTCCTGAGAGCACCCCAGCATTATCAGGTTTTACCTCATATCATGCTTTCCGGCCCCAAAACTTGGACCGAACCACAAAAGGAGGGGGAGTATCCATATTCATCAAAGATACCCACACCTCCAGGTTAGTGGCAACGCACGAAGCATCGGAGACCATCCAGGTGCAACTAACCATAGGCAAAACAGCCTTACAGTTTGTAGCATGCTACAGACCACCCTCTCAAACTCAGGAACCCCACACAGCCTTCCTGAAGACACTGGAGAGTATGAATGTCTCTACAAATATCATCATATTGGGAGACTTCAACTACCCAAACATAGACTGGGAACATTACTCAAGCCCCAACACCCTAGCCCAAAGGTTCCTAGAATTCATAAACTCTAATGCAATGGAACAACTGGTCACCATTCCCACAAGAGGAGACAATATACTAGACCTGATCATCACAAACATGGGGACAAAATGCTCCACACCAGAAGTATATCCCTCTTTGGTAAGATCAGACCATAAATTAATCTCACTGGAAATCCACATCCCACCCCCACCCCCTGCACAAAAGACCACAGTGAAGAACTTCTCAAAAGCCAACTTCCCACTTCTTAAGACTGAAGTGGTATCCTTCAAGGCCCCTGGGCCAGTGGAAACCACAACCCACACTGCTGAATCCTTTGCAAATACCTTCTACGGGCACCTTCAAGAATGCATGGATCATGCAATCCCAAATAAAACCAAGACCCATTCCCCCAAAGGCAGGCGCCCGGTCTGGTGGACCCCAGCCATAAACAAACTCTACAACAGGAGGAGGAAGCTACTACATGACAGAGCAAAATCCCTAAAAGGGAAGGCATCTCTGATCAGTACTAGCAAAAAACTACGATCACTCATAAAATCGTCCAAGGCCAACTTTGAGAGAAAAATCGCAAAAGACACAAAAGACAATCACAAGGCCTTCTTTAGCTATGTTAGAAACCTGGGTGGAAACTCCCAGATATGCTCAGAGTTAGTCCAAAATGACACAAAATACACTGAACCCACTGACATTGCCAACATTCTGGCAGACAGGTTCAGTGCAAATTTCTCCTCCCAAAGGAGAAATAACTATCCCAGCAGAGTGTAGCCTCCCAAACATCTCAGATGCCCAGGTGAGAGCCGCCCTCTCTAAAGCTAAAAACACAGCATCAATGGGACCGGATGGTGTCCCAGGCTGTGTGCTACATGAACTCCAAGAGGAACTAAACCTACACATAAGGCTGCTGTTTAATCTTAGCCTTACTACAGGATATGTACCCAAAGAGTGGCGTACGGCGACAGTGGTACCACTTCACAAAGGCGGTGCTTCTACGGACCCTGGAAATTACCGCCCCATAAGCTTGATGAGCCTGGTCTGCAAAGCTATGGAGAGGATCATTATGGAACTCATAAACAAAGACATTGGGGACCTACAGACATTGGATCCTACCCAATTTGGCTTTGTCAAAGGCAGATCCTGCCTTTTGAACTTGATCGACTTTTTTGAAACAGTCACTAAGGCCATTGATGAGGGTAAGGCAGTTCACACAGCCTACCTTGACCTTGCAAAAGCCTTTGACACAATACCCCACTCAGGCATCATAGACAAACTCACCAGCTTAAATGTAAACCCATATGTCACAAGATGGGTTGCAAACTGGCTCAAGGACAGAACCCACAGGGTCAGAGTTGCTGGAGCTATGTCAGACTCTAAGCCCGTCACAAGCGGTGTCCCACAGGGCTCAGTCCTGGGACCCCTCTTGTTCGGCATATATTTTTCCAAGGTACAGGCAAACATAGGAGGATTGTGGCTGACAAAGTTCGCAGATGACTGCAAACTGGGGGCCATAATTGATACTCCAGCGGACACAAACATCCTTCAGAGAGGCCTCATAGAAACGGATAATTGGTGCCAGAGCCATGGCCTTAAGCTGAACGCCAAAAAATGTATAGTCATACCCTTTGGGAAAAACAAGGTACCCACAAATTACCACATAGGTAATCCATTAAGTACAGAAGAGGTAATCAGGGATCTTGGGACCCAGGTTGACAGTAACCTCTCATTTGACACTCACATTGCCAAAGTAGTTAGGAAGACCTTCTATATTGCCCACCTTATCATGAAGGGTTTCACATCTAGATCAAAAGAGGTCATTGTGCCCCTGTACTCTTCTCTTATCAGGCCAATGATTGAGTACAATGCCCCATTTGGGATGTATCTTACCCGACACCTGCAGCAGTTGGAAAGACCCCAAAAGTTCCTCACCAAGAGAATAAAGGGTCTTAAACATATGTCATATGCTGCCCGACTGAAAAAACTCCAGCTCTATTCAGTCGCATACCACCTACTCAGAGGTGATCTGTGCCTGACGTACAAGGCCATGTCCAATCCAGAATTAATGGACATGCTCCACCTCAGTAAATCCAAATCCACCAGAGCCACGAGAGCAAGAGACTTAAACCTCAACACAGAAATAAATAGGACGTGCTGGAGGGACAGATTCATAACCCAGAGGCTCCCTACACTCTGGAACAGAATCCCAATCCATGTTAGGCAGAGCTCCTCACTAACTCTATTCAAGAGAAATCTTGACGAGTGGATGGGAGATCGTAGGTTTACCCCGGGGGTCATCTCTGTGTCACTACTAGACAGAGGCACAGTAAACTAAACCCTAAAAGGGCATAGTATTCTCATCCTAAGGGGTGGTGAAAGCCACACACACTCTGGCTAGGCTTATAAATGCCCCAGGGCAGATAGCCTAGTACAAACCTATGAACCTATGAACCTATAAGACCACTTTGAAACAGGATTCAAGCTGGTATTGCTTCTTTAAACCACAGTTTAAGTTAAAACAACAGATGAGCACTTTCACCCTTGTCAGAGCCACATCAGATCAAATCATTCCTATACCACTTGTTTTCTCTTAAATATATATATATATATATATATATATATATATATATATATATATATACACATACAGAGCTGGATCTAGCACTAGGCAACCTAGGACCCCACTGGCTGGGAGGAGGCCCGCTGACCAGGAGATCTGCCACAACATCATTCATTCTTCTTTCCAGGTGCTAGGCCCAGTGTAAATTTCTTATTCCCCATCCACTGGTCTAGGGTGAGTTTAAATTGGGTAATAGATGAACTCAGTTTAACATGGATGGGAAGCCTGCTCCATAGGAGATGCAGTCTCTGAGACACATATCTGTCTTTCCAGCATATTCTATTTAAGTCACAGACAAAATTCAGGTCCCTAGACCTTGTATTTCTGATAGTTTGACTTATAAATATAAATGACCTTCTATTTCTGATACTGCTTGACTTACAAATAAATGGCCTTGTCTTTCTGGTACTGTTTGACTTACAAATATGCAGGAGATGCATAAATGTGGGTTTTGTGGATGTCTTTCAAGCCAGGCATAGACCACCCCTCAGCAATCTATAGGAGGCTAAGTAGAGGGACTGGGCCTTAAGGCACTCTACGCAAGGCAGGTTTGTTACACCTTATATTCTTTCTGTAAGGAATCTCTGAGGGGACTGTAGTTGCTGCATATGTCTGGTCAGTTACATACTGAAGTGAACATTGTACTCTATGATCAGACTGATTAGGGTAAAGTACAGTGGAATAATGACCTCTTTGGACCTAGATGATATGCCCTTACTTGTAAGTTGAGCAGCATAAAAGTATTTCCTTACCACTGGGGCCACTTGGTGGTCAAAGGTAAGGCTACTATCTATGTGCATACCTAGATCCTTGACCACTGGGTTAACTTTAAGGGATGTATTATCAACATGGTAATTAGCTGGGATGGTTGACTTCCCAAAGGGTACAATTATGCATTTCTTTGTATTGAGTTTAAGACCATGGCTTTGGCACCATTTGTTAGTCAGAGATAAGCCTTCTTGAAGAATGCATTTCTCTGCAGGGAAGTCAATAATAACCCCCAGCTTTCAATCATCTGCAAACTTAGTCAGCCAAAAACCTTCAGCATTTGCTTCCACTTCAGAGAAATATATGCTAAAAAGGAGTCTGCCCAGTACCGAGCCCTGAGGTACTCTGCTTGTGACTGGCCACTTTGTGAAGGTGGCCTCACCTATTTTGACCTCCTGGGTCCTATCAGTGAGATAGTTGGTTATCCAGTGGGAGATAAAAGGGTTTATAACTAACTTAGTGAGCTTGTCTATTATTCCTGAGTGGGGTATTGTTTCAAAAGCCTTAGCCAGATCAAGGTAAGCTGTGTGCACAGCCTTGCCTTTATCCATTGCTTTGGTGACCTTCTCAAAAAAGTCCACCAGATTTAATAGGCATGACCTTCCTTTAACAAAACTGAACTGTGATGGGTCCAGCATTTGCAGGTTTCTCATGTCCTCATTTATCATGTCCATGATGATTCTTTCCATGGCCTTACATATGAGGCTGGACAGAACTGTGAGGCTGTAGTTACCCAGATCAGTGGTTGGACCTCCTTTGTACAGAGGAATGACTGTAGCCACCTTCCATTCCTTGGACATAAAACCCGACTGCAGGCTCCAGCTGAAAAGTGATTCAAGTGGACCAGAAAGGTAACGTTTCATTCTATTTAGTAAACATCCCAGGATGTTATCAGGGTCCATTGATTAAGTGTTTATGGCCTTGGAAAGTGCATTGATGACCTGTTGGAAGGATTGTGCTGTGCAGTATTTCTTTTGGACTATCGGGGGGGGGGGGACTAGGGAAAGAAATTTGAGTTGAACCTGTCAGCCAAAAGGTTGGCAATGGCCTTCAGTTCAGTGTGGGTGATGCCATTAACAGTATTGTTACAAATCTCCCTTGAGGTTATGGACATAGAAAGTTTTGTGGTTTTCCTTTACCTGGGAAGCTATTTTTTCTTCAAATTTAGCCTTTGACATATTAATTGCCCTCTTAGCTGCCTGTTTACCTTGGTCAGAGAGCTTTTAGTATGTTGGGCATTGTTACTCCTAAGCTTGGCCAAAATTTTTTTTTTGTATAACTGATCGATATTGTGATTCCACCAGGGTGGCTTGTTTTTTGAGTTTGTCTTAGTCCTATTATGAGTGAGTACAGCTAGCCCTGTACAGCTAGCAATGCATCCTTATTGGGGTTGGGGCATTATTTATACAGAATGGTTCAAGGCACATGGACCTCACAAGAAGCCAAATTGCACATCAGTGTTGTAGAGATGAGACTGGTCCTCCTAGTGTTGCAGGCATTTCTGGACTTACTCCCAAAGGTGTATATCCATTCACTCAGGCAATGTGACAGTTGTTTGGTACTTAAACAGAGTGGAACTCAATCTTACCTCCTATGCAAAGAAGCAATGAGGATTTGAGACTGGGCCATTACATCAAATAATTTTCTCATAGCAAAGCATAAACCAGAGCTTTCAATGTGATTGTGGACAGGCTGAGCAGACAAATCTCACCCTCAAAATCTCAGTAACACTCATGATTTTTCAGAAGTGGTGGAAACCCTGTTATGAACTCCTTGTTTCACCATTTAACACCAAATGTAGTAGTTTTTTCTCCACCATTCCCCAAGAGGGTCAGTCACCCAAGAAATGCATTTCCCACATTTGCCCCCCATCTATCCTGTATGCATTTCCTTTTTTTCCTGTGCATAACTAGTCTCATCCAGAAAACCAAAATGTGCAGAGCCATAGTCATTATGTTAGTCCCATTCTGGGCCCTGCTGTGGCTTCATCCAAAGAAAAGACTTCTTCTTCTCCTTCCTCAGCACCATCGTCTGCTGTTCAGGCAACCTCACTCAATTTGGCCCCTTCTTTTGGCCACATGGTTTCTCCACTTCCAGTGATGGTTAAGGACACTCCATTCCCTCTCAAAGTAGTCAATCTTATTACTGCTTCCCAAAGACTATGTTCAAGAAAAAAAGAAAAAAAAGGTCAAAGGAAAATGGAAAAAAAAATATTTGGGCAACTCTATACAAAACAGACCCATTTTCAGCTCCTATAGAATAAAATAAGTTTGATCATACACAACAGCAAAAAAAAAAAATACAGAAACAATAATATCAACACAGGAAAACTATTTTCTCCCTCTGTTAAAACTAAAACCTCCCATACCACTAGCCTCAAACTTGTCTGAATAGTGGCAGTGCTATGGCAAACTTTTAATGACGTTAGGGTGTAGGGTTAATTTTGGGGAAAGGGGCAGCATTAGGGTTAGGGTTAGCACTCATTACTAAAGAGGGTATGGGCATGTATATCTAACATGGCATCTAGATTTCTGTCAGTAAAAGAATGCACAACCAGCACCTCAGCCTAACCTGTCAGCATGCAGGAAATTTGAGTTTGCTGCTGCAGGGCCTAGGAACAGCAATGTCTTGGGAGATATTCCTCCAGGGTAGGTGGATGTGTTTTTGAGATCAGCCAGTAAATGTGCAGGACTGTCCTTTGTGGTAATTTGGACTGTCCTTTGTATTGATTTAGACAAGCGAGTGCACGGGATTGATTTTCTTTTTTTTGTGTGTGCTTGTGTGAGAGAAAAATACCCTAGTGAGGGGATACTATCAGGTTATGTGACTTGCTCAGAGTCAAGTCCTGAACCTTAACAATGGGAAGCAAGAGCCTTAATCTTCCACGCTGCCAGGGATACCTCTCAACCTGGAAATATGGACAAAGGCTGACAAAATGGGGGAAAAGGCCCAAAAATAGGGACAAATTTTAAATATTGCTCTTACAAAGTTATAAAGTTGCTAGGGTAATGGGGTTTTGTTTTTACATACATTTTCTGAAGGATATGAAGTCTCAAACTCAAATGTATGTCATTATTTACTGACTTTAATCCTCAAATCATCCAAGTGATTTGCCAGAAAACCACAAATTTTATGAGGAACAGACAAAAATATGACCCAAAAATCTGGACATTCTGCGAAAATCTGGACAGTTGAGAGGGATGCATGCCAGGCCTCCTTTATCTTCCTCTTTTTTTTTGTAAATCAAAGTCTGTCAGTATCAGCCATTTGTTGTTTGAGCCACAACAGTTTGTCTAGCACTTAATGCAGATAAGTAAGGCTATGAATTGCTTCTTGTAGTACATGGCTTGTGTCCCTCAGACTTCATTTGTCTTCTATGTGACTCTGTCAAATTACTTCACCTGACAGTACTCCTGGACTACTCCTGAAATGGGACACTTGTGTTTAGCAGGCCGTTTCAGGCTATGATCATATGTGTTACATATTTCTCTTCTGAATTCCTGCACCCTTCACAAAGATGTTTAGTACTTTACTGTTTGCTATTTGAGGATGAATCCCAACATGTATCTTACAGTTTAATGGGTTGCCAGATGCATTTTCACTAAATCTGAGTTTCAAGGGAAGAGAAGTTTACAGTTTCTCATGTTAAACCTTGTTAAATAAAATAAGATTTTAATACACAGGAGGTTCAGGTTAAAACGTTTACTAGTGTACACCAGGAGGCAAAAAACGTACAAGTACAGAATTTTGTCTGACATGAAACAGGAAGCACACAATTTTATATAGGTTTAACATTTAAGCTATGCCCACCTTACTGACGTGATATGTCACAGGGCATCTACATCACTTTTAGCTTACAGTCTGTTATTCATAAAGCTGTTGATGCTGTATATTTAAAAAACACTTTTCCTCTAGATACAATACGGCCTTGCTATCCAGCTGGTCAGACATAATGTCTTTCTGTAAAGTTACTTCTTCAAGGTTTCATATCAGTTCGAATACAATAGCAGCTTCAGTCTTTTAATACACGTCTTTGTTCTCTGTTACACTTTCTCACACAGCTGCGGGCTATCTCAGTAATACATATACAAGGCCAAATCATTCCAACAGGAAAGAGCAGAAGATTTCATTATTTCACACATTTAATTTCCTGACCCAGCAGATAATCACTTGTGAAAAGCATAAACATTAAAACTTGCTAAGCTAGCATTCTGCCAGGGTCAAAGATCAGCTTTGTTTCAAGCCACACTGCAGTTTCAAAACTACTTACATTTACACATGAATTAATCCTTACTATTATATGATTAATAGAATAAAATGCATTATATACTACTTTGCTTTTAAACTAGCATTTCTCATGTATTCAAATACACATTTTTCTAACATTTTCCCCCCTATTAATACTTTTTATTCTATTTTGAAGTATGCATAGTGTCATTTTATCTCCTAGCCTTTTCCACTTAGGATTTTCAGCTAGGTGAGTAATTCAATCTATACTTCAGAAAAAATGTCATCTGAGATCAATCTTTAAATCTCAATATCTTGGTACAAAGTTTCAGTAACAGATACATCAATAAAATCTTTGATTAATCTTTTCATGCAGGGAATTCCACAGCAAACACATGCTCCTATTAGGAGTATACCTACACAAATGGCAATCAGAATATTCATTAGGATGGAACCCCACCCCCCCAAATAGATTCTGGAAAAAGTCCGTCAGTGGGTTTGGGCCTGGTTCAGTCATGGCTGATACTTGCTGAATTACCTCTAGGTGGTTATTGATCTCATGACTATTGTCAGGAATATAAGCACAGCATTCTTCTTTGATAAGTGCGCACGTACCACCTCTTGCCGCTAGGGTGAAGTCAAGAGCCATCCGATTTTGTAGCACAACAGTTCTCATTGCATTCAGTTCATCAGTCACCAGTTCTAGGGTGGAAAAAGTTGCGTTACTCATTACTTCGAGAAGTTTTGACAACTTCCTCAGCTCCCAGATCGATTTGACTGCTCCATAGGCTGGGAATATTCCTGCCCAAGATATAACACTGTCACAAGTCCATATGAGTCAATTTGCTTTTGTCTTTCATGGCATTATGATCTTTCCAGCCAGCTTTGATCTTTCCGACTGGATTCACAGGTTTTTCAACTGGACCTTCAGGCTTTCGAGCTGCTTCTCTCACGTTTCGTATCTTACCCAAAGGTAATTCTGCAGTATGTCTTATTGCCAGAACCAAATAACCCAAAAAACAACTGCCGGACCAATTCTCAGGTAACCATTTATATGCCTTTTTCCCATAAATAAAATAACAGTTTTCTACTTTAGTTCTAATACGCATCAGCCCTGCATGAAACATTTTCTGATCTATAACTGACAATTGTTTAAACAAAACTGGATTTTTGCGAATGTCATTCATAGTTGTTTTCAATGAGTTCAAATACGAGTCATAATTAGTATTGCAAAAAGTATTGCCATTACCATTCTTAATATAACATCTGTAAGATATGGTTATATTACAATTGCTCCAGCCCACCTGGAGGGTATCATTTTTAAAAAAACATACAATTCCTTTTTGTGTGACAGGTAAAAATAAAGCTATTTTGTCCTGTGATCTCACAGTTCCTGTATCGAAAAGTAAATTCTCCCAAGTCTCATTTATCCCCAAAGGGACAGCGGACATTATCAGTCCTCCATATGCTGTTGGTATAGCTGTACAAACCCAGCAATTTGAAATGTTCATAGTCCCTGCATATACACGTTTCATGGCTAGGTATGTGTTAAAATTTGGATGCCAGTCTATAGACGTTTCATCATGCCTTCCCACTTTCACTTGTGTGGTTGTGTGTAGGATAAACCACAACAAGAGGAAAATTGTCACAATTACAGTCAATAAATGTACACTCAACAAAATGATTATGCAACATCTCTGGGGTTGATCTAAATTTCTATTCGCTTTGTTTTTGGCCATCTCGGTCTGGTTGTGTATCAGTCACAAAGTTTTTATCAAGTTGAAAGTTCTTTACCTGTTTGCAATGTGTCAAATGAACCCAGGACGTCCTCTCGGCCACTCTGACTGCAGCAGGCATTGCCAACAGAACCTGGTACAGTCCCTCCCACTTTGGACTTGCCCAATTCTTCCTTTTCGTCACTTTCAGCCAAACCCACGACCCTGGGGCCAAGACTGCTTCCACCGGTCTGGTCTGTTCCTTATCTGAAAAAGAGTTAAACTGCAAAACAGATTTATTTGTTAACAGTTTCCTCATATAACTAGCTAATGAACTGTCAGCCTCTTGCTCTGCAGGCATGAGAGCTTTCCAGTGAGGCACATAATATGCTCTCCCAAAAACCATTTCAAAGGGAGTCAAACCCTTTACATTTGGAACCGTTCTCATACTCAGCAGTGCTAAAGGCAGACAGTATATCCAGTTCTTTTGGGTCTCCTCTACTAGCTTCCTAAGTTTACTTTTTAGGGTACCATTGTACCTTTCCACCAGTCCTGCTGACTGTGGGTGGTAGGCACAATGGTTCTTTAAGGAGATACCAAAAAATCTTCCAAGTTGGTGGATTGTCTGGTTTACAAAATGTGTGCCATTGTCACTATAAATCCTTTCCGGAATGCCAAATCTAGGGATTACTTCTTTTATCAGGGCTTTCGCCACTGTTGCTGCATCAGGGTTTTTGGTTGGAAAAGCTTCTACCCATTTGGAAAACATGTCTACAATAACTAAACAAAACTTTTTCCCTTCATATTTATTCAATTCTATGAAATCCATACAAATAGTATGGAACGGGTATGGTGGTATAGGAAAACTTCCTTGCTTGGTTTTAAATGCTCCGTGTGCATGGTGCTTGTTACAAGTATGACAAGCTGCACAAAATTTTTTTGTGTAGTTTGTGTATCCATATGTTTGGAATATTCGATTTACTAACTGTACCATCCCCCTGTTGAGACATGGCACTGCCCATGACTCAACAAAGCTGCATATCTAAATAAATTAGACGGCAATATCGGTTTTCTTTCTTTGGAAATGTACAGTCCATTCTCAAGAATTGCACCTCGTTTTACCCATTTTTGTTTCTCTGCTTTTGTAGTAAGCGTCTGCATTGTTTTTAACATGTCTAAATCTAAAATCTCAGAGGGTTGTAATTCCTCATTTAAAAGTAAAGTTTCTGAGTCTGAGGCTGCTTGCTTTGCAGCTGCATCAGCTCGTGCATTGCCTTTCAAAATCTTATCCTGCTGTTTCGTATGAGCTACACATTTACAAATAGCTACTTTGGTAGGTAACTGAATAGATTCTAATAATTCCAAAATAAATTGTGCATGATTAATAGGTTTTCCACTAGATGTTATCATTCCTCTATTTTTCCATTGTTGTGCAAATACATGTACTGTAGAAAAAGCATACTGACTATCAGTATATATGTTCACACACTTGTTTTTTGCTAAAGTACATGCCCTCGTCAAAGCTATCAATTCTGCTGCTTGTGCAGATAAGTTGTGTGGTAAGGATTGAGCTTCTAAAATTTCAGTGTCTGTAACTACTGCATACCCTACCAGATTCTTCCCTGTAGGACCCCTTCTGCATGAGCCGTCCAAGTAATATGTCACCTCGGCATTATCCAAGGGCATATATGTGAGATCCTGTCTAGGTAAAGCTAACTGTTCAATTTCCTGCAGGCAGCTGTGTGTTGTGCCATCCACAGGAGTTGGGAGTAATGTTGATGGATTTAATGTCGTACATCGTTCAATTGTCATATGAGGTTAGCTCAGCAGTATAGTCATACATGAAAGGTATCTAGCAGGAGAAAGGTATGCCACTTTTTCTTACAGTAAAATTATTGCAACTGCATGAGGCACTCTCAATGTGAGAGGGTGGAATAACACCACTGAGGCCGAAGCCTGTACTGCCATTGGAGCTGCAACTACTGCTTGTACACAGTGAGGTAAAGATCGCACCACTGGGTCTAACTGTGATGAATAGTAGGCTATGGGGCATTGCTTATCCCCATGTTGTTGCATCAATACTGACGTCATATATCCTTGTTTGCAATCTACGGTCTGAAAAAAACATTTGTGATAATTTGGAAGTCCTAAAACTAATGAAGAAGCTATCAACTGCTTCAACCTGCAGAAAGCCGTTTCTGCTTCGGTTGTCCATTGTAAAATATCTTGTGCTGCCATTGGTGTCTTATATATCAAGTCAGTCAGTGGAGCAGATTCCAAAGCATAATTTGGTATCCAGCTCCGACAAAAATTAGTTGTACCCAAGAAGGACATCATTTCTTTCTTGGTTGTTGGTTTGGGTGCTTACAAAATTGCTGTTTTTCTTTCCTCATCTAGTATTCTGCCTTCATTGGATATTACATATCCCAAGTATCTAACTTGTTTTCTCCAAAGTTGTAACTTACTTTTGTTTACTTTGTGTCTTTGTGTTGCTAAAAATTTCAATAATGCTACAGTATCCTCCCTGCACTGTTGCTGGGTGGGGGCTGCTAGCAAGATGTCATCTACGTAAAGTAGAATTTGACTACCTCCCGGTGGGGTAAACCCTGCCAGGTTGCTAGCCATTTCTTGTGCAAATATTGTTGGACTCTCACAATATCCCTGTGGTAGTCGAGTATATGTATACCTTTTACCCGGAAATGTAAATGCAAACCAATATTGACTATCAGGATGTATAGGTATTGAAAAGAAAGCATTGCTAATATCTACCACAGAGAAATATTTATGTTGCGGTTCTAAATCGTTTAACAAAGTATGTGGGTCTGGCACCGTAGGTGCTCTAAGTATTACTGCATTATTTACAGCTTGTAAATCTTGTACCATCCGCCATTCCCCGTTTGCTTTTTTAACAGGAAATAGGGGTGTATTACATGGTGAATCAGGAGATTCTACCAGTACTCCTTCTTTGAGTAATGCTGCTATTATAGGCTTAATTCCTATTTCTGCATCCTTTCTCAAAGGGTATTGTCTTTCTTGTGGTCTAAAAGCTGACTTTGGGGTTATTGTAACTGGTCCTGCTGTTCGAATAAGTCCTACATCTGACTTGCCTGTTGACCAAAGAGTTGTTGGAATTTCACATAAGGCCTTTTCTTCTTCTTCTAATAAAAATGCTAATCAGCTGTCCTCGCTAGATTGCAAGTGTACAGCTGGATGTGTCTGTGTCAACCAATTCAGTTTCTGTTTCTGTATCCCTTGTTCTGACAGTTCTAAATCAGTCTGTTTCTCCCATCTTGTTACTTTTTCTCAAGTCTGCCCATTTGACACTTTTGTTCTTTGTCAAGCTGACATGTGGTAACCGATTTGATCTATACAATGCAAGGAATTCTTGAGGTAACGAACAGCTAACTACACTGTTCCCCTCAGTATCCCAGTACAAAGTACGCAAAACTAGTCTCGTTGCATGATTTCTGAATAATTCTTGCTCATATTCTCTATCAGGTCCTGGTGTAGTACAGTAGTATAGAGTACAGTGTAACAAATGCTGTCGATCAGTGTCAAGGGAGGGGGCTTTACTGATGGCTATGTTCATCAGTTCCTCGGTTACTGCCCCTGGACCAGTCGTGACTAGGTCCTGGCTGTACCAGTAAAAAGTTTCACCCTCCGATCGCACTACAAAGGTATCCATTTGTCTCTGTGCCTCCATACCTTGTACAGTTGGAACTACTGCTATGCCAAATATCTGCATAAGGTCTCTGCCCAATAGGTTTACTGGACACTTTGCAGAAACAACAATTTTACTTCTCTGGGTCATACCTGAAACAGGGTCAGTTATTGCTATATCATGGGAAAGTGGTTCCCTATATAGCTGTCCGTTTGCGGCTTTTACTAGTATATAATCAGGTGATTCTGAATGTTCTGGTAACTTGGAGGGGTGTATCAAAGTCTGTGACACTCCTGAGTCACACAGGAATTTGACTTCCCTTCCCTCCACCAGAAGTGTAACTTCCGGTTTCGTATCTGCTAAGTAGAGCTCTAAACTCAATAATGCTAAGTCCAAAATTTCACTTTCTTCATCCTCCATATCTACTTGCACTTCCTCTACTCCTTCTATCACATTTACATTTGTTTTTTGTTTATTAACTTTTCCTGAAGATTTCTGACTTTCACATGATGTATCTTCACTATCATATAGTCAGTCCTCATCTCCCTTATCTTCTGTAATTACCTTTTTGTTTTGCCTACAATCCCTTGCTAAATGTCCCTTTTTCCCCGCACTTGAAGCATTCACCTCTCTTTTTTCTTTCTTCAAAATCTTCTGATCGTTTGTCAGACTGTTTGTTCCCCTGGGCATTTTTCTTGCCTTTTTTACCTGACTGTAATACAAATACTTCAGCTCCATCTTCAGCAGTGAAGACTTGCGCCTTCTTTTTCTTTTTACTATTAAAATGTCTTTCAGCAGGTCTAGCGTATTCAAGTAAGGCTTGTAGCCTCCCTGTTCGATGGTCTATCATATGCTTCGTAATGAAGCTACTAATAGGTGCAATGCAACCTTTCAAAAATGCATTTTTTACTTGTTGTTCATACGGGGAATCATTCATTTGGTTCTCAGGAACTGACATACCGCTATGATTATTAAAACATTCTAATAATCTAGCATAATACCCATCTATTGTCTCATTTTCCTGTTGTATGCATTGATTAATGCAAGTCCAGTCTGCTCTAGGTTTCCATTTCTCAGAGATTCGGTCTGTTAGACCTTTCACTCTGTTGTCTAACTCCGCGTCACTATGTGGGAGTGGTCTAAGCTCTGCATTACGAGGATTCCAGGTGCCACAAATCATGTGCCAATCTGGACCTATAATTTGTCTTACTACTTTTTCTACTTCTTCCCCATTCAAGTGGTAACTCAACCTCATGCCTTGTAAATCTTCTAAAAATTTCGTAAAATTAACTTTCGGATGGGGGATTCCCTCAGTAGCCTTCCGTATATCTTCCGGTGTCCATGGTCTATATACTAAGAGTATTGGGTCCTGCCCTTCCTGTCCTGCCTGAGGATTTGGAACTTCTATAAGTGGGCATATTTCTTCCTCACTCTCATCCTGTAGATTTTCTCTATTTGATATAATTCTGTGTCCCTATGTGTTTTACGTGTTCGGGACCTAGTTTCAATAGGATCTCTAACAAATGGTTGTGGTCTTGCTGAAACTTCAGGATAACGCGGAAGTGGACCAGCCTGTCCACTCACTTCATATCCTGAAAAGGGTAAGGGAGGGGGCAAGGGAGGAGGAGGAGCTGTTGCTATTACCAAGTTATTATCCTCTTTGTCTAAAAATAATGTTTTTGAATTTTTAAGCTTCTGTTCTCTACGATTTGCTTCCTCAATTCACCTGTGTGCTTGAGCTATGCCTAATTGGCGTTGCTTTTTTGCCTGACCTCCCGCATCAGATTTAAGCTGTTTAAGGAGTTTCACTAGTGAAGTTTTATCTAGTTTACCAACAAATTCATATTTACTAACCCATTTCGTATAATACCTAACGTTATCAGAACGTTGTAATTGCATGTATTTTGCGTCTTCGGTTAGGGGCGGATCTCGCGATGTTTTAGTGCACTGATTACCCATGTCAAAGAAAATGTTACGTAACCCTTTTTTATCATGTGATATCAAGTTCTCAGTTCCTGTTCACAGTTTATCTAGAATAACTGCCTACCTTATTCTGTTACCCTGATCTATGACCAAATATACAGTACTTCCTTTTGTCCCTGATCTGCAAAACAAATCTTGACAACAATATACTGTAACCTAGTCCCTGATCTAAAACAGAAAAAAGGCAAATTCTTCCTACCTGAGCCTCCGGTATTGAGAAAGTCCAAGTTCCGCTTTTCAGCCACAGATCAGAAAGTGGCCAGCCTCTTTACACGACAATTCAGTCGGAGGTCTTTTCACTCAAGAAGAACCATTTTGGTAGCTTCTCCTGCGCAGCATTCGACCACCGATACACTCTGATCTGTGGCTTACCAAGGGAATTCCGTCTGCGAAGGACCAAACTGTTAAATAAAATAAGATTTCAATACACAGGGGGTTCAGGTTAAAAAGTTTACTAGTGTACACCAAGAGGCAAAAAACGTACAAGTACAGAATTTTGTCTGACATGAAACAGGAAGCACACAATTTTATATAGGTTTAACATTTAAGCTATGCCCACCTTACTGACGTGATATGTCACAGGGCATCTACATCACTTTTAGCTTACAGTCTGTTATTCATAAAGCTGTTGATGCTGTATATTTAAAAAAAACTTTTCCTCTAGATACAATACGGCCTTGCTATCAAGCTGGTCAGACATAATGTCTTTCTGTAAAGTTACTTCTTCAAGGTTTCATATCAGTTCGAATACAATAGCAGCTTCAGTCTTTTAATACACGTCTTTGTTCTCTGTTACACTTTCTCACACAGCTGCGTGCTATCTCAGTAATACATATACAAGGCCAAATCATTCCAACAGGAAAGAGCAGAAGATTTCATTATTTCGCACATTTAATTTCCTGACCCAGCAGATAATGACTTGTGAAAAGCATAAACATTAAAACTTGCTAAGCTAGCATTCTGCCAGGGTCAAAGATCAGCTTTGCTTCAAGCCACACTGCAGTTTCAAAACTACTTACATTTACACATGAATTAATCCTTACTATTATATGATTAATAGAATAAAATGCATTATATACTACTTTGCTTTTAAACTAGCATTTCTCATGTATTCAAATACACATTTTTCTAACAAACCTGTTTTGCTTTGTATAGAAATAACTGCTTTTTCTGTAAAATTTCAAATAAAAGTTTTAAATAAAATCCAAATGTATGTGGTAATTGTAAAAGTAAAGAAAAATAGTATCTATACTGACAGGTTTGAACAGTGTTTATGGTAACAGGGGAGAGACAGCCAAGTAATGGGATATTGTTCTGTCTGGCAACAGTAGCATAGCTAGGGCAGGGTAAGAAGGGCATTTGCCCCAGTGCAAAGTGTTGGCTGTGTAGTCAGCTGATCATGATAGCTAATGAAATACTGGCTTTTAAAAGCTGATATTGCATTTGCTATCAAACCTGAGTGCTGTAGTGTAAGGTCTAACCTGTATCAATTGTTTGCTATAGTTTAAATATTAGGGAATTTTTTAACTAAAATCTGAGTGCTGAAGCACTCCATGCAGGCTGGGTATAAACTATAACAACTATTTTCTACATCTCTAGCAAGCAGATTGCTACAATTTATAAGAATTTTTTTTAAGTAAAACATGAGTGACATAGCACTTCATGCAGGTAGGGTATAAACTGTAGCAACTGTTTGCTACATTTGTAGCATTTTGCTATAGTTTATAAGATGAAATTCTTTCTTTCTTTCTTTTTAAAAAAAGGAGGAGAGGCAGGGCATAGAAATGGAACCTGAATGGCTGGGCAGGAGGGAGAAGGGCATGTTGTGCATCTAGCCACCTGGATGGTGTGGCAATAGAAGGGATGTCAGTTTTTTTTTTTTGTTTTTTTTTTGTTTGGTTTGTTTTTTGCTCTTCACCTGAAGAGCTGAGGGGGTGGGGTGCTGGTTCGTGGTACGGGCACACTTCTGACTGTTATTTAAAGGGAGAGTGGTGGAATTTGTCCATCTTCTTACTGGGCTGACTGTGCATCCAGTATTTGTTATTAACCTGGCTAGTTTCTTGTCCACCCACCTCCACTCATTCCCTATCTGCACCTAAAAAACAAAAGAATAAATCAAAGTACATGCCTCAGCCTACAGCTTGTGGCTCTGCAGTAGCTTTAGCTTCAGGAAGGGTATCAAACCACTCACCTTCTGTTACCTCCAAGTCCACTGGGATTTTCAATTTACCACAACTGTGTGCAACATGAGGGTCAGACACATCCTTTGGGGCTATACCATTGCTTGCTGAAAGTATGGGAGAACCAAACCCTTTTAGTATAGAGGTAGTCAAGGATGATGAATCTGTTGACAATCCCCCCAGGGGATTCTCCCACTAGTGTAGTGTATGCCAAAAAAGACCTACCCGGTGATGAGACAAAGTCTCCATTGTTCAAGTAGTTGACTGTGGGGTGCATTCCCAGGTTATGAGTAATGCAGGAGCTTCCATCCCTGATCAGTCTTCTAAGGATTCTCCTCTGAGGACCCCGACCTGTCTGGGTTCTTCTGACTATGAACAAGTACAGGAAGTCAAATAGATTTTTATTTATTTATTTATTTGCCATATGTTAACCGGGTTGGTCTGGCAGTGTGTTAAAAAATTGAAAGTGAACAATTATACATATGCCAACCATGATAAATCTGGAAGGGAACAGGGATGTTATAAAATACTGGGGACAACCCAAATGTTTTATTTTGTGGAAAAGGAGAACATTTGATAAGTAACTTGACAAAAGAAAATGTTATATTTGTGAGGAAATGCAACATGATGCAATAAAAAATGAATTGAAATGTTATAAATGGAACAAAATTGGATGGATTGCAAAAGTGAAAATATGAGTAAGGAAAAAGAAAAAGAACAAGAAAGAGAAGAAAATGAAAAAAGAGAGGAAATGCTGAAGTAGTAGACATAGAAGAAAAATGAGCTGAGAAAAAAAGGAAAATAAAGATGACACAGAAGAAGGTTCTAAAATAAGTGATGAAGAAGACATAAATTTGGAGGTTGTAAAAGAAAAATTATATTGGTAAAAGGGTAAAAATAAGAAAAAAATTTAAAGGAATAAGTACACAAGAAAAAAGAAAGGAAATGTATAAAAAAAGAACATATGCAGCTAAAGATTAACGCTTGGTATAATAGTTAAGGTGTTTGACTCACAGACAGAAGGTACACTGTTTGATTCTCACCCTTGGGAAATAAATTGGTTAGGCTTAGAATAGCTTATTAAGAAAGCTGGCCTAGTAATTTGCTATGAATTTATGAAACCATGACTCTAGGAAAAATGAAAAATTTAGAGTGCTTTCTGTAAATGTGAATAGTGTTAAGAATATAGTAAGAGAATAGGAATTTTGGAGTAGTGTAATACATGTGATGTAGATGTAATTATATTAGAAGGCACAAGATTTTTAACAAATGAAGAAAGATTAGAAACAATAAAAAACTATGGAGAGGAAAGATAATCTGGAATTTGGGAAGTGAGAGGTGTACTGGAATAGCTGTATTCTGTAGAAATATAGTAAAGGTATTAGATGTAACTGTAGCAAAACTGGGAAGATTAACCATTGTAGGTTTAAAATGGAAAGAACAAGTATATGGAATTATAATATTATAAGCTTATACTAATTGTAAAGAAAGGGAAAGCTTATTTCATCAGATTTTAGATTAAGAAGTTATAAATATGAATATTACAATAACAGGAGAATTTAAATGTGATTTAAGAGGTAAGCATAAAAAGAAAGGAATGTTATAAGAAAAATATTAGAAGTTATAAGATGTGGTAAGTTAAAACTTTGAGACAAAACCTCATGGATTTACAAAGGGGTATGTACAGAACTGAAACATATTATTTTATAGTAAAAGAAGGTTTAGTTATAGGAAAAGGGGAAGTAGTTGAAACAGGATTTTCTGATTATCTTGCAATATGGCTAGAGATACAGAAAAACAAGGAATATATAACAATAGGCAAAGGGATAAAAATGATAAATGCAAAAGTGTGGAATGAAGAAGGAAATAGATTAGTAATACACTTGTGGAAAGATCATATTACTATTGGAATATTTTATAAAAACTGGTCTGAATGGTAGATGATATTTAAGGAAAATATAAAAATGTTTTATACAGCGACAATATATTGTGTGAAAAGTAGAGAAAGAAACATATAAAAGAACATATAACAATGCATTTAAATATTTAGAACATAATGATAGAAAGTACTTTAACAAAAAAAATAGAATTATATGAAATAAATCAAGAAAAAATAGCAAGAATTGTTACATAAAGCAAATATATTTTTTAAAAGGAAAAAGAGAAGTATTGAGTTACTTATTGAGATTAGTAAAGGAAGATGGGGGTGTAATGAGAGAAATAAAAAAATGTAAAAGGAAAAAATAAAAAGAGCTCAGGAAAAGATTATGAATAGTTTAGTACAATATGTACAAGAAATGTTTAAAGAAAAAAGAAGGTAGTGAAAAAACATGGAACATAAAAAGTTAACAGAAAAAGAGAATAAAGAATTGAAAAAGGAGATTTCTTTAAATGTATTTATTTATTTGCATTTGTTTACTGGTCCACTGGGCCAAAAAGTTCCCATTTTCAGTGGAGGGCGGGGAGAAAAGCTTCACAATAATGTGCAACAAAACATACAATTTGATAAAACACTAGATAACAATGTGATACATAGAGTTTGATAAAAACACAAGATAATTTTAACAGATTGAGCTGTAAAGCTCAGGTAACACTGTGATACTTATGGTTTGATAGAAACACAGATAACACTTATAGCAGATTAAACTGCATAAGAGTGTTGACAACTAAAGAAAGACTGGCAAAATATTTGTGAATAAATCTAGCTATTGGTAGTACAATATAATTATTGACACAAGAAGAGGCACTGCAGCTGTGTCAAAATATCAGATTGAAAATACGTTTACACAAGAGTAAACACATTTGCTCAAATGTATAGAAAAGGTTTATCTGTAAAGGAGATAAGAGTGAAGGGATAGGAGGTAGAAAGGAGGAAGAAAGGGAAGGTGGGTGTAGAAGAAGGGAAGAGACGAAAGTCAGGTTAAGGGTTGTGAGGAGTTAGCACAGGCACGTTGCCAGTGGGAGGAGAGATGATGTTTCAAAGATTTTTTAAAGATAGATGTATTGCTAGCAGATCTAAGTGAGGGTGGGAGAGAGTTTCATAGTTTAGCAGTGGAAAAGGAGTGGAGCCATTGTGCAGCGGTGAGGTTGGGTGTCTCTACCTGTAGGAGCATTTAATTTTCTGAGCAGACAGGCCTATTTGAGTGGTATAGACTAAATAGATTAGAGAGGGCTGGGCAACTGGATGGGCTGTGTATTAGTTTATGGGCAGTAGATAGTTGAATATATGTGAGGTGATGGGGTAGTTCTAGTCAATTCAGTAGTCGAAGGGAGGTGCAGTAGTGAGATAGGTGTTGCCATTGATGACAAACTTTGCAATTTTGTTATAGCATGAGTGTAGTTTGGATTTAAGACTGAGCTGAATATTGGTGAAGAGAGGAGCACCATAAAAAAAGAGAGGGGAACAGGAAAAAGGGGGCAATGGCTAGTTTGGAAGAGTAGTTAAGAAATGTTTTGTGTCGATATAGCATGCCCAATTTCTGGTGTGCTTTTTTAATGTTGTTTTAAACGTGCATGTCAAATGATAGGTGTTCATCTATGGTGACATCTAGAAGTTTAGTATGTGTGAAAACCTCAATAGGAGTGTTGTCATGGGAGAGAATAGAGAAAGCGTCTTTGCTTATGGTGCAGGACTTCTTGAGGATGAATAACACTAGTTTAGTTTTTTTAGGATTTAATGCTAAATGGTTGCTGGGCACCCACATTTCAGTGGAGCTGAGGACTGCTTGGGTAAATTTCTGAAGTTTGTTTGGGGAGTTGGCAGTACAGAAGATAGTAGAGTCACCTGCATATTGGATGACTGTACCTTGAGTGAGACTAGAGTGAAAGTCATTGATGAATATGCTGGAAAGTAGTGGGCCTAAGATAGACCCTTGGGGAACACCTGTAGTGATGTTAAGGAAAGGAGAGAATGAGTTTTGCAACTTTGTAACTTGTTGCCTGTCTGTGAGGTAGTAAACACATTTGCTCAAAGTTAGAAAACCAGAATAGGGTAGGGGAAAGATATCTATGTTGGATAATTTTCTAAGAAGAAGGGGGTGGGAGACAGTATCAAAGGCCTTGGAGAGATTGAGAAATAGGGAGGCGGAACGTTTCCTGGCATCATGGGCCCAATTGATAGAGTCAGAGAAGGAAATAAGGGCTGTAGTGGTGCTGTGCCCTGGTCTAAACCCATGTGGGGTTAATGACAATGTGTTAATTCTCAATTAAATAGCTAACAAGTTGACTGTCAATACATTTGTCAAGGATTTTTGAGAAGGGAAAGGATTGCAATGGGTCAAAAGTTGGAGATGTCTGTACTGTTTCCTCCTTTGTGGAGTGGGAGGATAAATGTTTTTTTCCAAATGGATGGAACATAAGCCTCTTGGATGGACCTATTAAGAAGTATACTGACAGGGTATGCAATGGAATTTGCTCATTTTATAGTAATTCTGAAGGCAGGTTGTCAGGGGCATTGCTGCATGGTTTTAATTTCAGAAACAGTTTTTTTTACTAAGGCTGTGGGAATAGGAGTTAGAGAGGGAAGCTGAGTGAATGAACAGAGGAGGTATTAGTGGCCAGAGGTTCAGGTCGGTTAGTTTGGGTTTGAGTGAAGGTGGTAGTGCGATTAGCTATGACATCAATGAAATAAGTGTTGAAAAGTGTGGCAGTTTCTACAGGGTTTTTTCCTGGGTCCAGATAGGGGTTAGTTTCTGTTCCAGGATGTAGAAGGCTGCTGATTGAGCTCCAGAAATGTTTGGGGTTAAGTTTGGTTTTGTAAAGTATAATAGTTTTCTTTTTTGTCCTTAATGATTTGGCACTTTATTTGGTTGCAGAGTTGTCTTTAGGTTATGAGGTCAGAGGGCTTTTTGTGCCTTAGCCAGAGTTTAAATGAGCTAGATAAAGTATTAGGGCAAGTAAATATAAATTCAGCTGCAGGACCAGATGGAATAGGGTATTAAATCTATAAAAAATTAAGAGATTGGCAAAAAAATATATTTTTAAAGATTTTGAATGAATTTTTAAATTAATGTTTTATGTATAATTATGTAGTGGGATATTTAAATTCATATGGAAGAAAGAATATAGAAAACAATTTAAAAAACTGGAGATTGATAGTATAGACTAATAATGATTATAAGATCTTTATGAAAATAATGCAAATGAGATTTGAAACTAAAATGGAAAATAATATAGAAGATAGCATATATAGTATATAGGGGAAGAGTCGTCAAGAATTATTAATGATAGGGAAATTCTGGATGATATTATGAATAAAAAAAGAAGAATCAAAACATCGTGACAGGAGACCTTAATAAGGCATTGGACACAATTGGACATGAAGTCTTATGGGTAATAATGAAATAATATAAGTAAGAAAGTTAGGAAATTATGTATGTCAGCGTATAGGAATAATAAAGTAAAAATACTTGTAAATGGCAAGTAAAGCCAAGAGATACATATTATGAGTGGTGTAAGGCAGGGATGTGCAGTGAGTTGTATACTTTTTGTATTAGTTATGAATGTGATAGTATATGAAATAAATTACAAAATGAAGGTGGCAGGCTACATAACACTTGAAGGGTTGAGAATTCCAGTTCTGTTAACATATGTAGCTGACATTATAATAATTACAAAAACAAATATTGGATAAAAGACATAATCTTTTGCACAGATGAGTGTCTAGAGATGATAGAGATGGCTTTAAATAAGAAAGAGAAAATTAAAGGTTTACGTGATTTAGTAAGGATTGGGGGTGTATATTTTACAATGAATGAAATTTCTGTGTTAGGTATAAAATTTGCAGATAAAGATACAAGTACAATTCAATGGGAAAAGCAATAGAAGAAATAAAACAAACCTGTCTTTTCTGGAGAACCTATAAATTATCATTCAGAAAAAATGCTTATTTGATAAATTCAGAACTGATGGGAAACATATCATACTTAGCAAGTGTATTTATGCTGCCAAAAGCATTTGAAAAGGAATTATTACAGATATTTTTTTCATTTATATGGGGTTCTAGATTAAACCCAGTAAAAAGAAGAGGTTTCTATGTAAATAAAGAAGAAGGAGGTTTCAGTTTAATTAACCCTGTGGTATGTGCTACTTCATTAAAGGTTTTCAAACTGTTAAAGTGGATAAATGAAAAAGGTGAGAGATTATTAGTAAAACTGAATAAATATAAGTATGATAAATGTTGTGGTATGGTAAAAAAAAAAAAGAGTAAAAGAAAAACAGTGTTTTCTTTTGTTGTTGTTGAGTCTTTCTTCTTTCCCGGTTAGGGGTCGCCACAGCGGAACTCCGGTCCACTAATGATTGGCAGTAGATTTTTACGTGCCAAGTTGGCGGCCCTGATGCACAACCTTCAAAAAAGGTACGCCCATTCACTCATGTCTCCACACAGAAGACACTCTAGCTGAGAATTGAACAGGACAACGTCTTACTGTGAGGTGACAACGCTACCACAGCACCAAATGAAAAAATAAAATGTTACCAAGAAAAAATATTTTTGTGGAAAATAAAAATTGATGATATAGAAAAAATAGAAAAGTATGGTATAAGGGGTCTACTTCACATAATTGAACACCCAAATGTTCGACTTTCATATGGTCAGGACCATATGATCGAATATTTGAATGTTCAAAAATGTGAAAAAAAAAATAAACGCAAAAAAAAACAAAAAACAGTGCTAGTAGGACTAGCCCCCCTCCCACACTCCCCGCTATTTAAATATACTAACTCCGAGATTGTACTACATTGCGATAAAGGGAAATCTTCCCATTCCACTCTCTGTGAAGATCCCCATTCAGACCATTCGAACCTTTAAAAGTTCGATCATATAGTCTCGGCCATATGAAAGCTGAGCTTTTAAAAGTTCAACCTTCTGAAGGGGAGCTAGTATAAGAATGTAATGATAAAACATCACTATGTAAATCTAACAGATGAAAATTAAAGCTATAAAAATAAAAAATAAAAAAAAAACAGGTGATGTAATCAGAAAGTAGAATGTCAATATTTTTGTGGGGACTGGTAATACATATATTGCCAGTAAAAGGAAATATGCAGTGTAGAAAAAGTGATAAGAGTATGTTTCCATCATCAAGAAGGAGAAACTATAGAACATGCATTTTTGAAATGTAAAAGAGCAAAAAAGTTATGGGGAAATTATGTAAAGAAGATTTTTTGAAGATAAAATAAATATGGATATTGTAAAAACAGAAGTAAAGAATATTTTAAAAGAATAGATACAAATTATTATATGTTATATGGGTTATATGGAATGAAAGAACAAATTAAATTATGCTTAATGGTACATTGATTTTAGTGACAATGTTAAGTAAAATCAGATGGTGGTTATGGAAAAAGGAGTGGGGATCTTATAGGGTTGAAAATTTAGTATGACTGCAAAGAAAAGTTTGAATATGTGTATACAGATTTATATATTTATATATTTGTACAAATGCAAATATTTGTAAATATGTTGTAAGCAAGAGTTATTTCTGTACATTAATAAAGGACCCCTACTCTTTTCAGTAGATGCCATGAGATCTTTTACATCCATCTGAGCTACCACCAACTCAGGCAGATGGAGCTTCGGTTTAACATCTCATCCGAAGGATGGCACACTCATGAGACAGCACACCTATTGTACAGTACAATGCAATAGATCTACCAGGTGTGGGAATAAAACCCATAGCCTTCTGCACCAAAGTAAATGGGCTATCTGTTGCACCACTGGCACTGTCTATTGATAGCATGAGTTAGAAATGACAGTGAATATACCACCCGCCTCCATTCAAAGAGGGTTTCAAATTATCCTCTGGACCAGACTTTATTATTTCCTTTATTCTCCAGCTTGACTCAACAGTTATAGAACTGGTTCCTGTTCAGAAATAATGAGAGGTTTCTACTCCAGAATTTTCTAGCTTCTCTGAAAAAAGCAGTCATGGAGGCTGGTGTTGTACCTTTCTTTTATAAATACATACATCAACATCCCAATGTCCAATAGGCTCACCATGCAGACAGTGCTTCCTCTGTTGCTGGACATCTGTTTTATGGTGACCATCAACTTGAAGGATGCCTATCATCATATCCGCTTTGCTCATCACTTCAGGAGATATCTGAGATTTGTTGCATCTGGTTCACACAGTATTGCCTTTTGCGTTATGCACTGCACTGTGAGTGTTCCCCGAATGTCTTGTTCCGGTTGTGACCCACTGTTGGATTCTGGGCATTCACATATTTCCATACTTGAATGACTTGCTGACCTGTGCAGAGTCTCTGTCCAGGTGCTTGGAATCAATAGAGAAGGTCTCAACCTTAGTCTCCCATTTAGATTTAAAGTTGAACCTCTGAAATTCATGTCTGATAGTCTCACAAAGACATCTTTCTGGAATGCTTGATTCAGTCCAACAAGAAAATGGTTATTCTGACCAAAGACAAGGTTCTGTTATACCAGACAGTGTTTCTAGAATTCTCTAAGTAGAATGTCACCTTAGCGGGAGGATTCCTAAACGTTTTTGGACCAATGACATCCTTGACACTCATGATACCTCTGGCCCCTCTTCACATGAGAACAATTCAATGACATGTCTGGTATTGAACCCAGCATCTCCATTTCCTGGATTCCCAGTTGCCAAGACTGTCAACATTATTTTGGGGTTCCTATCAGCAGACTGAAGATGCATGTTTACGAATGCGTCTTGGTTGAACTGAAAACACTGAAATGGCAAAATATCGAAGCGGCATGTAAGCGAATTCTTTCCCTGGGAAAGAATTTGCTTGGCCGCTTCGGTAGTTTGCCATTTTCGGAACTGTAGTGTGGTCTCGGAGTTGGTATATTTAAGTGGGGGGGTCGGGGGGGCGAAGTCCCCCACTTAATGTTATATTTTAAAGTGTTTTCTTTCTTTCTTTTTTTTTTTTGTTTTTGTTCTGACAGTTCGGTTTTGTAAGCCTTCGCTTACATGGGGTCGATTAATCACCGTTCGCTTACCTACGCATTCGGTGACCTAATATAGACCCTTATTTTGATACAATGAGGTAAGGTTCAATTTTTCTCAAATACAACTTTAAGTCTATCATGTTGTCAATAAACTTAAATGTATGGGTTGGAACAAATGTCATGACCCTGGATAACAAATTTGCAACATTAGTATCAACATGCACATGAGAGAAATTACAAACTTTAAAGTCATTTTACACATTCAAAATGATGGCACATCCACCAAATTGGCTTTCATGGTCATTTAAAATCACACCATTGTGGTCAACGACCTGATGCAAAAAACTTATGTCCTCCAGTTTTTGTTCCTTGGTCTGGCTCCCTGAAACCCCGCTCCTTGTAACCCCAGTTGTTGCTCTTGTCTGCCATTAGAGTCATTCATATTTCTAATTCTCTCTGACCTCCTTAGCCCTGGGTATTCATTGTCATAGTCCGAGGTTGCTCCAAGTTCTTCTAAGTCAGCCATGTGATGTAAAGAACATGGTGTCTGATGAAGTTTAATACTTTATTAAACAAAAGCGCTTACCAGTTATTTTATCAGTGTTTTTATAGCTTAATAAAAGGATTTTATTGTTCCACTGCTTCCTTCGATCATTCTGGGAACACTGTTGGAGTGTGTCTGGCAGACTAGTTCAGTACTACTAACTGAATGCTTTTTCTAGATCCAGAGCAGACTTCACAAGGACCATTCTCCAGGGGCTGCTAAACCCTTATCCTTTTTGCTCCCAGGTTGGGTAAGCTTTGGGAATGTACCCATATGCCAGTAAGGCAGTGTATTTGTTGACCATTGTACAGTTCCTAGGTTCATAGGAGACTACTAGGCTAATAACTCAAGAGCCTTTACAAGCCTAACCAATATAACCTGATTTTACACAGTATATAGCCCTAGCGGCAGGAGGATGGCATTGGCTTGTGCCTGTGCCTTAAGTATTTTACAGATTTTACAGATTGCCCTTGTCCATAAGGGATCTGGGTGCCATCCCAGGTGTGAATTTATAATTACCCATCCATTGATCCATATTTGTATTGAAGAGGGCCAGGGGAGGACTCTAATTAACTTGAATAGGAAGCCTATTCCAAAGAAGAGGCAATCTCTGACACATATCTGTCTCTCCAGCATTTTCATGTTGTGTAAGTTTCAGTTACCTGTAACAGCAAATGTTCATAGAACACACTGCCTTCCTGGCAGTACCATCCCACCATCCCTATTTTGTTGGGTGTATACAGTTGCTGTTTGGAGCTGCTGCTGTATTTTGGTTCAGCAACCTTTTTTTGTTGTATGTTTTTTTGATTTGGAACAGTAGGTGTTTGCAAAGTTTGTGTTTTCATCTGCTCTTCCTATTGGACCTTAGAAAACTGAAAGGGTTCTGTCTGTGAGTGTGAAGGGTTGTCCTGGTTCTGCCAGGTGATCATTTCTTCACTCTCACAGATAGGCAGTGGAAGGAGCTCTAAGCTTTGACAGTCTGCCATGGGGAGGGTATCAGGGCACTACTACCCATATGCCAGTAAAGCAGTGTGTTCTGTGAACATCCACTGCTGCAGGCAAGTGGAACTTAATTGTACATTTGTCATTATTTAGTAACTGCAATTATCAATAATTTGTCAGAAAAACACAAATTTTATAAGAAACAGATTAAAAAAATTGAAGGCAAAGCCTGTGATATTATCTAAAATCAGCAACAGTTAAGAGGTATATCCCCAGAACTCAGTGGCCTACACCTGTGTCTTATTCCCATAGGTATCCTCAAGTCCTTTAGTGGGAGGAAAACAGCAGTGGTTAGACAAATTTGGCTGAGCTGAAAAAGACATCCTGATGCAGGCACTCAGGACCTATGGGCACTACCTGTTAAAGAGAGGGGGTGCTCATTAGCCTCTATAGGACCACATCAATGAGACAGTGACCCAAAAATGTCATTGTTGTTGGTGGGTAAATCATACAGCAGTGCAGTGTCAGAACCACATTGCTGACATAATCAGGCATGCCTGCAAGAAGACATGCAGCATATTAGCAGAGATATCAGCCACTGGGGGCTCATGTCCCATTGCAAACCTAAACCATGAGGGGGAGTTCCTAGTATTTTAGCATGGTAATGATTAAGGTATGGTTACCATACTTAGAGAAGTTGACACTGGTTCTGGAAGTTGACAACCCTTACATATTTCAAAGGTATATGTACTAGGTTAGTAATGCCTGTCTGTATAACAACAGTGCACAGTGTTTTGGCAGGCCACAAATACCACAGCAGCATGCAGAACAGGCATCGGAGATATATATCAATTCTATATCTGGATATATCCATTGTATGTCTTACACAGTACGTACCACTGTTTGCATATGCAGGGCCTCAAATACAGAAGGGATTATCAGATTCATTTAGTAGTTCTGTCTTATTTGTATATTCATAGGCTGGATAACTGCTATGGTGACACATCTACAACATCTACAGGCTGGGTCAGAGCAATAGGCTGATGTCAGCATCAATAAAAGGTCTAACAATGATGCAGAGAAACAGACAGCCACAGTAAGATGACACACAGACACCGTCTTCATCCTTAATGGTCACCACTACTTGTTCAGGGTGAAGGTACAATGCTGACCACACCTGAACCATAGGTCTCATCAACCATGTTGTGGAGACTTTCTCCATGACCAAGAATACCATCAGTGGTCCCATTGTGTCTGCAATGACAGAGGAGTACACTACCTCTGATGTGAGTATATCCACCATATGTCAGCTTAGCAGTGGTCGCTGGGCTGCCAAATGCCACAGCTGCCACCCTGATATTGGGGAACTGCTAGAGCTCAATCAACAGATGTGCAGAGCTATATCCATGTACAAGCTGCCATTTCCCATGCTAACAGGAAGATGATTTGTGTAGTCTGAGGCTTTCAGGAAGCAGTTATCAATCACTGTCAATATCCTGTGAGGTCACAGAAAACTGGGATGGTGCCATGCAAGATCTCAGGAAGACTAAGGCTGCACACATTGCTGCCTTATCCATCTCTGTGCAGAGAATTGCAATTGCCAGCATTAGTGCCAAGCATGCTGTCCAGGGTATCACAGTATAAACAGTCTGCTTCCACAGCTCTTGAGGACTGACACTCTATAACCTCAAATCAGAGCAGTAGCCCAGATCATGGTCAAATAGTGGCACACACTCCTAGAAACGGTCCTGCCATGCTACTCCTTTCCCAGTCATTGCTCTGCTATGATAACCCTTCTCAGTTGCAGTCCTGTAATGCTACCCTTTCCCTCTACTTAAAATATATTGTATATGATACTGAGTGTCCCTTGTCACAAGATCCCACACCTCCAAGTTTGGTGACATGCCTTCCCACCCAAATTGTGAAGCCATCCATCCATCCATTATTGTGTCCCTTGTCACCTTTGTAAATAACTGTGACCTACCCCATCCTCTCTCCTGTGTGGTGTATATGGACATATCTGTAGCAGACTGTGACTTTTCACCAACAGTTTGTACATCATATGTGTTCTGTGTGTCATTACACTGCCTCTATGTGTTAATCATGGCACACAACTTGATAAGATGCCACCACTTTGCCTGCAGTATTTTGCCCTTTATCTGGGGGTGTGACACAGCTGCGGCATTCTGTCATTCAGATGGCTAACTATAGTGGGTCCAGAGGTTCCTTGGATGGATGGATGGTCTGCAAGCTTCCTGTTAATCATGTTGTGTAACATGCAGCATATATAACATCTTTCAGGCAGTGAGTGGGGACATGGCAGAACCCACCCCCCACATCCAGGCAACAGAACCATTCCTTCAGTAGGCAAATTACAAACTCAGTGATATTCCTGGTTTTCACACAAGTGATGTTATACTGTTTTTCAGCAATGCTCTGTAAGTTTCTTATAGGACTTCAGTAGGTATTCTACACTACCTGAAACATAGTATTGTCACTTGTAGTCATTACATGTCAGTTCAAGAGTAAGGCAGTTGTTGCATGCATCTTTGCATCTTGCAACTCCAGAAGTTCATGTATGTTTTTTTTCTAGTAGTGATATATGATGTGTTGTGTGACTAATGCAGCTATGATTATGAATCATGGCCTTATTTTCAGTAGTACACATTTGCATCTTACAGTGTAGTCAGTAGATTGCACCTTCAATTGCTTGTCATTAAATCATCATTTACGTCCACTCATTTCTAACTGTTCTTACTGCTCTATAGAGCTACCTGACACTACAAATCACAATTGCCTGCATTTGCAACTTCTCACACAAAGATGGGATGGATATAGCTCTGGCTACAGTAAGAGTGGTAGCCATGATCAGGGAATTGTTAAACCTGTATAGCATACTTGACTTTTTTATGCATCTTGTTTGATATTTTCTCTAATGTACTATGAGAAAGGAAGATATTTACAATAAGAGGAGGAAATTTCTGTCAATGATTAAGAGGGAGTGAGCCCTAAACTGGAAACACTCCCTCCTCAGATTGAACAAGCAAATTAAGACTTCTTGTGAAGTCCTCCAAAGCTAACTACAAATCCAAATTAGCTTCCTCAACTACAGACAACCCTAAGGTGTTCTTTAGTTACATCCATAACCTAAAAGGAAAGGCCCAGATTTGTGCCAAACTGATAGTTAATGATACCACATATCCCAAGCCTGTGGACATTGATAACCTGTTAGCTAACAGGTTCTGTGAAAACTTCATTCCCCTGTACCCACCACACTTACTCCAAGACATGCCTACCACCTGTCCTGTACCTTGTATCTCTAAAGAGCAGGTCATGAACACCATCTCTAACATCAAAACACAGCATGCATGGACCTGATAACATCCCAGACTGCATTATACATGGGCTCAAATAAGAATTAGCAATGCCATTGGGTACTCTTTTCAATCACAGTCTAAGCACTGGCTTTGTCCCAGCTGAATGGAAAAAGGACACCGTTATTTCCTTGCACTAAGGTGGTGCTTCCACTGACCCTGGGAACTATAAACCTATTAGTCTGACTAGCCTTATCTACAAGGCCATGGAGAAAATCATCATGGAGCTTATCAACAGAGATGTTGGTAATCGGTAATCTCTAAACACTTGACCCTACTCAATTTGGATTTGTCAAAGGGAGATCATGCCTATTAAGCCTGGTGGACTTCTTTGAGACAGACACCAAGGCTCTTGATGAGGGGAAATATGTGCATACAACCTACCTAGACTTAGCCAAGGCTTTTGACACTATCCCCCACTCAGTCATAATTGACAAACTCACCCAGTTTGCGTGGTGTGCCGCAATTGCTTAGGACTGTATGTGAAGGTATACTACTTTATATACTATCCCAGTAGCTAAATGGGTAGTATGACAGTCTAAAGTTTCATAGGTCCTGGGATTGAGTCCCTAGCACACATATCATTTGTTAAATGCAACGTAAAATGTCTTTTAAATAAAAATCAATATTTTTACATTTAGGAGAGCTGTGCGGTGCTAAACACTACTTAAATGTGGTTAACAGCTAATATTGTTTATGCATTGCTAAGCTTTACTAAAACCACAGTTGTGTGAGTTTTCGAGCTGCTCAGCTGCGCTTAGCTGGTTTGTGTGATGCTAAGCACAGTGGCGCTTTTTTGAATGTTGCTGAATAACATGTAAATGTGGGAAATCATATGTGGATATACATCTAATTTAGCTTTTCTGACAGATGTTTTCTAAATAGTGGCTATTTTCACTATAAGGAACCAAGGTTGATCTTGTGCCAGAGCAAGCAGGATGCTGATGTAAGTAACAACAGATACCTGCTACAAACAGTATTTGCTTTGTTTTGGCCTCAAACCCAAATGCCAAAGACTGTAAAAAGTGTTAAATTTGTAATTGACATAAAAATGGCTTAAAAGTTTAAACAATGATGTACAAATATGCACATAAACAGTAAACTTCTCATGACAGATGAGATGTATAAAAAGGGGGAAATGATTCAGGGCAGGGCCAAAAGTTTTTTTTTTAGAAGGAACTCAGGATCTTAGACTCATCTTCTCCAGTGTACAAGTTCCACTGAGGTAGGCACATTATCTTCAGCAAATTTCAAAAACAAGAATTTTAATCCAGACATAAAATTACCAAGGGAAACTTCAATGAAGTCCATGCCACTAAAGTACATAAAACAGCCACGGTCATCAGTACCTATGCTGTGACTACTTCTATGGGATCCAGATGGTCCCACATTAAAGATCCTTTTGAAACAATTCTAAACAAGGCTGCCTTTAAACCAAAATTTAGTATTCAATCTCCCCATTTTATTTTACACTTTTGTTTGACTTTACTCAGTTAGCAAAGACAATTCTTTTGGCAACTTTGGAGTATCGACGAGGACCTACATCACTCCTCTTTGAAGGCCAACTTACATCCATGGTTGTGCTTGCTGAGCATGAGCCTTTGTCAATACCTTTAATGGTTCAAGGTATGAAGAAGATAATAATGAGAAGTAATTATCGCCTCTGTTCTGATGAAGAGCATCTTTAATCTTGGAAGCATACTCCCCTTTATAGCTAATTCAATTCAGTCACCTGTCTCTCCTCCCCAGGATATGACTTTTAGTGAAACTGTAAATATAAAGGAAGAATGGTTAATTGGCCTAATGCTGAGATTCTTCATCACAAAGACATGCACTGGAATTCATTAACTATGGTGTAGGCTTCGCACGAAGCCTACACGATTACAGTGCTTTAGAGCAATGAGCAGCAGTACTCATTGAATATGCATACTGCTCATCATGCTTACACATTTCCAAATACCATTTTGTGGTCAGCAGTAAAATTAGTGGTCATGATTTTGTGGTCAGCAGTAACATTAGTGGTCATGAAACAGTGCAGGGAAGCATGAGCATGCAATGTAAATAAACCTATTATGCAAGCATGTGTGGACAGCTTATATGAAGTAAAGGCACATGTGGACAGCTTATATGAAGTAAGGGCAAGTGTGGACAGCTTATATGAAGTAAGGGCATGTGTGGACAGCTTATATGAAATAAGGGCAAGGTGATTATAAGAAGTAAGATGCAGGGGACATGAAAGTGGGAGAATGTACGCATAATACAATGTTAATAGTGCAGACATACGTAAGTATAAGGGGAGGCTAAATGGAGAACGTGTACTCGGTTAATGCATTCAAATGGAATTATGTCACAAAAAAGTGTTTTAAACAGAAAGGTGCCCATAATGATGTAATAATGAATAATCATGGTCCCAATTCTTTACCCATGTGCATAATTAAAAATGGACATGCTAACAACGGATGCGAGAGGGACACAATGCAACATTGTAAGAAAGAAGAATAAATATGATGTGAATTTTGATAACATGCCAAGTTAAGATAGCTAGTAAAGTGAATGCATTAGGGGCTGGTCACATACCAGGCAACATGACATGTATATACAGGGACAGTACAGGCAGTTATTGAATATGACATGTATATACAGGGACAGTACGGGCAGTTATTGAATATGACATGTATATAAAGGGATAGTACGGGCAGTTATTGAATATGACATGTATATACAGGGATAGTATGGGCAGTTATTGAATATGACATGTCTGTACAGGGACAGTATGGGCAGTTATTGAATATGACATGTCTATACAGGGACAGTACGGGCAGTTATTGAATATGACATGTCTATGCAGGGACAGTATCGGCAGTCATTGAATATGACATGTCTATACAGGGACAGTACGGGCAGTTATTGAATATGACATGTCTATACAGGGACAGTACGGGCAGTTATTGAATATGACATGTCTATACAGGGACAGTACGGGCAGTTATTGAATATGACATGTCTATACAGGGACAGTACAGGCAATTATTGAATATGACATGTCTATACAGGGACAGTATCAGCAGCTATTGAATATGACATGTATATACAGGGACAGTACAGGCAGTTATTGAATATGACATGTCTATACAGGGACAGTACGGGCAATTATTGAATATGACATGTCTATACAGGGACAGTATCAGCAGCTATTGAATATGACATGTATATACAGGGACAGTACAGGCAGTTATTGAATATGACATGTATATACAGGGACAGTACGGGCAGTTATTGAATATGACATGTCTATACAGGGACAGTACGGGCAGTTATTGAATATGACATGTCTATACAGGGACAGTACGGGAAATTATTGAATATGACATGTCTATACAGGGACAGTATCAGCAGCTATTGAATATGACATGTATATACCGGGACAGTACGGGCAGTTATTGAATATGACATGTATATACAGGGACAGTACGGGCAGTTATTGAATATGACATGTATATACAGGGACAGTACGGGCAGTTATTGAATATGACATGTATATACAGGGACAGTACGGGCAGTTATTGAATATGACATTTATATACAGGAACAGTACGGGCAGTTATTGAATATGACATGTCTATACAGGGACAGTACGGGCAGTTATTGAATATGACATGTATATACAGGGACAGTACAGGTGATAAATGAAAGTGTAAAGAAAACAATTGCAGTGATACAGAAGTGTATGTAGGAAGACATGCAGTACAGTGCATTCTAATTTGGAAATTAAGCAATGCTTGAGAAAAATCAACGACACACTCAACATTTCCATCTTGCCAGACTCAAGCACATGCCAGGACAGATATCAGAAAGATGAGTAATAACATGTGAGGCCGTGATATTATAATATTGTATAATACTGTAATGGTTAATGGGTCCCTACTTTGGAGGGTGATGCCTTAAAAATGTTGCTGTTTAACTGTTCCATAACAATTTTCTTTGTCTAAGCCACTCCTGTCTGACCCAGTTATCTGATAGACAGATGTTGCCAGATTCAAACCCCTGCCTATCATACTACACACTCTAGAAAGCTGTGTACTGACTGCCTTTGCCACACCACATAGCAATGGATCTAGTTACAAATAAATTAAATTAATGTGGGACGTAATAAAGGGCATTTGATTAAAATTTGTAGAATATGATTTTGTCGGAATGATGACAAGGAGGTAATTATGTTAATGTGCACACACCAGCAAGTGGTGCAATATCAATGTTTCTCAGCCAAAGAAGCTTTTCCTGTTGGTTGTACTACAGCATTGTCTCAGAATTGAAACATACTCTGTCTGTGTAAATATGCTATACAAGTCATTACTGAATTCATGTGATGCAGGAACACTCACACCATGACATTGGCAGAACAACTGTTTCACTAGCAGAATATAAGAAAATGACTTTATGTTTCTTTTTCCAAAGCAAAAATTGAGAATAATAACTTCATACAATGTTGTTTGTGTAATGTCAATACATTCATAGAATGTTGCCCTTTTCTGGTATTGAACAGCAAGCTATGTAAGTCCACTAACTAATGACCACCACAGTGGAAGTCTTAGCAAAGCTGTGACACTTATGGGGAGTCATTACATCTTATGACTGTGTTGTAAACAATTTCTATGAGATAAAAGGGGAATGGGGCAGGTTTTTCCCACTGTAACACATTATAACAGTTGTGGATGTCATTCATGCATAACAGCATTAGGGCACACAATGCTTACATTGTCAATGTGTTTTGAACTATGAGGGGACAGAAGCTACATAATATTGTGAAACATGAACTGTCCATGGTGGAAGTGTTGCTACAATTATGAGATATTTGGATTTTTGAAGCTGTGACATCATGTTATTGCTACAAGGGATATGTGTGCCCGTAATTTCTTTAAAAGACTGTTGCTATATGACTCTTTCTCACACAATATTGCCCACTGCTAGGTATACCCACACACCCATGATGCATAATGCAGTCATCGCTATGATGGGGGAATGGCAAGCATGCACAATGTGTGGATAGTCACAGATTCTAGCACTTGCCTTACCAAGGCAACAGCATAAAGAACATTTTCTAATATCTTCACACCATGTCAAAATCTTTAGTAGTTCTCACAGGAAAGCCAGCTGTCATCATATGGCATCATTCTTTTCCAATAAAGTATTTCTGTGTGAAAAATGAGCATAAATTCTTGTAATAGTAATCCCCATCCATACATGTACACAGCAGACAGCTGGATGACAGCATTGTTACCCACATGCACATTCAGTCATACTGACACAAGTCAGTCTAAGGAGAAATGTCTGGATTTGAACAGACTACCTAAGATCACAAGGTACAAAATACTGCCATAGGAATCTAGTCCTCACTGTAAGAATTGTCATCACTGTCTACTGTGTCAGTTACCAGGGTCACTGGCAGATGTGACATTGTTTTGGCAATATGATGCAGGACCTTTTCAGCTCTGTCAATTCAGGCACCAAGGCCCCTCTCCATAATGCCCCCACTGGCTCTGTCATCTCCTAAATGGGTGTCAAAAATCCCACCTCTACTACTACTGCTTCTAGAGGGTACAACTGCACCAGCAACCAGGGCAGAACTACTTGACACAGATGAAACAAGTAATTTTCAGTACAGTATCTGCAACAGCTTTACTTCCCCTGGCCAGAGTTCAAACATTGATATTCCAGGTCATGAAAATTGTTCACAGCACCAAAATTGCAACCCATTTATTCTTCAAGCCTTGGGGTCAATGTCAGCAGCCATAATTCTAGTTACCCTAGCAAGATTACATATGAGAATTTTTCAGCAGATGCTTTATTAGGAGATGTCAGTTCAAATAAGGATCACACAAGCACACAAAAGATATCTTTGGTGGTGGATAAGTTCAGAGCAGGTTCTACAAGACTGCCCATTCATCCTCCCGCAAACCAATGCCATAGTGACCGTGGACACATCCTAGATTGGGTGGGAGGGCACTTCTTGGGGAAAACAGTCCAAGGCACTTGGTGCCCCAAAGAGGCCAATTTGCATATAAATGTCTTAGAGATGAGATTAGTGCTTGTAGTGTTACAAGCTTTTCAGGATGCTCTACCTGTAGGGACAGTTGCAATTCAAACAGACAATATGTCAGTAGTTTGGTACATCAACAAACAAAGAGGAGCTAGATCTTACCCCTTGTGTCAAGACGTGCTCAGAGTGTGGCAATGGGAGATCTCATCCACCCCCTTCCTGATAGCAATGCACATTCTGGGGAAGTTCAACATGATAGCAGATAAATTGAGCAGGTCCATTCTGCTACGGCACAAGTGGTTGTTTCTCAACATGAAAGTGGCAGAAGTGATTTTCAGTCAGTGAGGCCAGCCTTGCTGTGATCTTTTTGTATCTCTACTATCTACTATCTACTTCTAAACAACAAGTGCAGCAACTTTTTTGCCATAATTACTCCCACCAGGGAAATCACCGAGGGATGATCTGTTCCACGATTGGCCCTCCAGTCTTCTTTATGCTTATTCTCCAACTCCCTTGATTTCCAAGTTTCTACAGAAAGCTGCAAGGTTGAAGAGCAAAGGCATCCTTATTGCACTGTACTGGCCTTAACAGGTTTGGTTCCTCTTCTTTTGGCCTCATCTTCTTTACCAACCTTGGATTCCAGATCCAATTCCAGACCTCCTGTCTCACCAGACAGGCATGATTGATCCAAATATCTCAAATCTCAGGCTAACAGCATGGTTTCTCCACTTAAATTAATATCCAGACAACCTAAGCTCTCATCTCCTGTATGTCATATACTTTTATCTTCCCATAAAGCTTCTACTAGGAAAATTTTAAAAAATAAATGGAAGAGATTTGTTTGTTGGGTGCATCAAAAACATATCGATCCATGTTCAGCCCCTACACAAAGTGTTCTAGAGTTTTTGGCAGAAATTTTCAATAAAAGAGCTAGCTCTTATACCATTAAAATTCAGTTAGCAGCAATCTCAAACATTCATATAGGAGTTGACAATTCTTTCCTAGCTTCTAATAAGTTATGCAAGGCCTTTTTAAGATGTACTATTTTACTTAGACCACCTAATAAAGATCCTATTCCTCCATGGGATTTGAATCTTCTACTGCAGGCCTTAATTCGTTCTCCTTTTGAACCAGCAGGAAAATGTGATCTTAAATTTCTGACCTGGAAAACAATATTTCTAGTGACCATTACCTCTTACAGAATAATTTCAGAACTTCAAGTGTTATCCTCTACACCTTCTTACTTGATTTTCCATAATGATAGAGTGATGTTAAGAGTCAACCCTTCTTTCCTTCCTAAGGTAGTATCAGAATTCAGTATCAGTCTATTAATTTGCCTGTTTTCTTTCCAAAATTTGAAAACAAAGGTGAATACATGTTACAGCTGTTGGATGCTCATAGACAGTTGTATTTCTACTTACATAACAGCAAATACAGTAGATAACAACAAATACAGCAGACACATTAGGGGATATTTGCAAAGACTTCCGTTATTGCATATATTGCATATGAAATGTATATACAGGGAATTTATTTGTGCTAACATACAGTACTGTTGTATTTGTCATGTCATCATAGCCGGCTTTAGGCAACAGCGAACCCTGCAGTCGCTGGGGGCCCCCAACCACAGCAAGTTGTCTTATCTTGATATTTTGCAACATGTCTATCAAACTAACAAAAGCTAGTACAGCAATCTTGTATACTTTATAAATCAGGTGGGTAATAACTCTTATTTATATCTCCTTTAAAAATTCAAAGATGTCTCTTTTTATAGTAACAGTGTTTTATCAAGTAACAGGCTTCATAATTCCATTAAATATTTTACCACTGACATAGTGCCTCTGACTTAGTTAAACTCTGCCTGGTGTACATTCTCTCCACTAAAACCAACAACATAACCAGCTTTAGGTACCTGCAGTACCTTGATCATCTTTGATTGTGTGGGGCCCCACAGAAGCAGCTGTTGATTAGGAAAAATGTATTAATTTCCTGATTATGCTCTTTAACCTGAACAGAGCTGTGGTATGACCCTATTAGGGTAAAGCTGGTAATGAACATAAGCAAGGTAAGTGGTATAAAGATCAGCAGGCCGGAGTGACTGATTTGAGTGCAAACCTTGTATTTTAAGAACAGCTGATGCTTCCAGTCTTAGGGGTATTGTTTTTTCTTTCAGGGAGTTTTATAAATACTGGTTGAACACCAGATGCTACAACTCTCATAGGTTCATAGGTTGGTACTAGGCTATCAGCCCTAGGGCCTATACAAGCCTAGCTATAACAATTCCCTGGCTATTTCTTCCCACATTATTTACTTTCCTGGACCCCTTCTCAACTTCTTTGCAGAAGAATTAAGCACAATACCAAACATAATAGTAGAATAAAGGCTCAAAATCAGGAACACATTTTAAATATTACTCTTAAGTCACTTAAAAAGTTAATATAATAACACCCTTTGCAACAACATGCATTTTTTGGACAATAAGTATAAACCTCTGATGCCTAGAATTATTGACTGTCTGTATTCCTGAATGATTTATTAGCAAATCAAACTTTACAAAGGGCAGAGCAAAATTATGAACAAAATCAGGGAAGGTCTATGAAATCAGAGACAGTTACAGGTATGCATTACTCCTCACAGGGGTAAATAAAAGTAACTTACCCCTGCTGCTGTTTGACGATTGATAAACAGCATTCACTGATCTGGTGTGACAGTACCACTGTTGCACAATGTATTGCTACTTGCTGAAATAAGTACAAAAATGGTATTGCTATGGCTTTTGTTTGTGTTTGTAAAAAATATTACTGATTTATTATCTCTGCATACACCTAATAATGCCAGGACATGTACATTATTATTCTGGGAATCACTGAAAAATGTAGCTAACGTAGCTATATTTCAAAAGTAATCCATAAGATATATCACAGAACATTCAGACACTTCAATCTTCAAGGAGTCTGGTGGCATCCACTCCCCAGACTGTATAAATTGATATAGGGGGTTCCCTTAATCATTCTTGATTATGTGAGGGCCCCACAAAAGCTGTTGATGGTTGGAGAAAAATGAGAAAAAATCTATTAATTTTCTCATTAAGCTCTTTAACCTGAACAGGGCTGACCTTTTAGGATAAAGCTGATAATGCCCTCTGCACTCAACTGCACCCATTCTAAAATCAGCCTTGATCAGATGTGTGTGTACAGAAAGCTGCTGTAGATTATGGGGGGGTTGTTTGGGGTTACGTCTTTAAATTTTATTACAGTCAAACTATAGAGGTGTGCACATGAGGTCATTACAGCTTTTGTTTTAGCTGAGAACAGTGTGGTCATTGTTTCTTTTACTTTTCTCACAGACCTCAGTGGTGTATAAAGAAGGTTACTATAGCTTGTGTAGGGACAGTGTACTGTCTAGGAGCAACAAAAAAGAATACATTGCTGTAATCATTATTTCTTTAATTTCACATCAGGCACATATACAGGTAGCTGCCTTTGATGGTTAGGGTTGAGGAGTGAGGAGGCATGCTATTTATATGTATGTCAACACTCTCTTGAAAAACATGACTGTGGCAATTTGAACCTCTGCTTTCATCCCAGTCTAACACCAGAGGGATGCATAGGCAGTGGCTGTCTTTTTTGTAAGGGGGTTAGGGAGGCAGGCCGTATTTCCAGATTGGACATCTTGTCTCCAGACAACAAATGGCTTGTTAGTTTGTTGTGAGCTACTATTTTGTCATCTTTGAATATTAAGCCGTGGGCACAACTTATGCCTTCCTTGAATGAAAAAAAAGACTGAAATTCTTTTCTTACTCATGGTTTTTGTTTAAGACACCACTGGATTAAAAGGTTGGGAAAATCCTCTAAAATGCATCCCAGAACATCTATAACCCTATGGCTTCTTGGCCCCTGGCTTATCTAGGTTATTTCCTAAATGGTTATTACTGTGCTGTCTTGGTCAGGACAGGGAGGTTGAAAGGATGCAAGGAAAACTTAAGCTGAACAGCAACACTGAATTTCTTTCCTTGATCATAATTTCTGTACAAGCCATCACTGGATGAAAAGATTATGTAAAAAGAAAAAAAAATTAAAATGCACTTTAGAGCATACAGACAGCATTTCACCTAATGGGTGAACATAGTGTGGTACACAGGCCTGTTGTATTGTAAGAGCATTGTAGCTACAAGTCAGTCTGTACACACTTCACCTAAAAGTTTGCAGCATGAACTAAAATACTGCTTCAGAGGGGTGGCAGTGACAGGGTGATACCTTCATGGATGTGTCTTGGGGGGGGAGGGGCCTGAACATGACATTTGCTGAGGGCCACCAAAATGCTAACACTGGCCCTGCATATCATCATCATGGATAAACAAGAAGAAATGAACCTACCACTGTTGTGTCATGCACATCAGAAAGGGACATGTTTTTGCCTTTTGTTGTCATTTGCAACCATAGAAAGGGGGTATTTGTAATGGGTATAGATCCCCTGTATTGGAGTGTGAGACCTTAAAAATGTGGCCCTCTGATTGTACCATAACTACTTTCTTGGCATAAGCCACTTCTCTCTGACAGAGTTATATGAAATATGAGTTTATAATATTAATAATAAGAGTTATAAGAAATATGGACATGGGAAAGAAAGAGAAATTTGATATGGTACAATATTTATGCAAAGGCGAAAGCCAAATTAATCAACATAAAGAAGGCAGCCCTAAAGATATTTGAAGATAAATACAGGCAAAGGCATCCTGATATGGAAAGTTTCACAATAAAAAAATAAAATCACAAAGAGAGAATGTAGACATGAAGAATAGTAAAGTAGAAGTTAAAAAAAATAGAAGCTGAAGTTATGGAACGTCTGCAAAGTGAAGAAATTGATGTAGAAGGTCTAACACAGGTTACATCACAGCATGATGGAATGAGTCCCCAAAGTAAGGAAAAACAGAAAGATCAGGAGACACCTGAAGAAGAAATATGGACATGGGAAAGAAAAAGAGATTTAATATGGTGTAATAGCTATGCAAAGGAGAAAGCAAAATTAATCAGTACAAAAAGGGCAGCACCAAAGATATTTGAGGAGAAATATGGGCAAAGGAATTCGGACATGGAAAACTTTACAATACAAAAAAATAAGAAGAGAAAAAAAGTAGAAAGGGAGATCAGTAATGGAAAAGTTAAAGAAATAGAAACTGAGGTCATGAAGTACCTCCAAAGTGAAGAATTCAGTGTAGAAAATCTAATTCAGAAAGCACCACAACAGGACAGAGCAATGGAACTCCAAATTAAGGGGAAACCAGTGGAATGGGAAACAATTGGTTGGGTGCCATATGAACATATTTTGGAGCCTTCCACAGAAAACCAGTATAAACATTCATTTGAAGCTGGACAGCAAGGGAAGGAACAGGAAACTGTGGAAACACACTTAATGTTGAGGAGTGATAGGCCAGAGAGTCCTCATATGACAGAGTAACGGATGGCATGGGATGAAATTGAAGAGAATGTGCCACAGGAAGATGCAATAGAACTTTCTATAGAATGCCCACAGGAAGTGGAAAATAAAAATTGTGCCCTCAGTCTAGAAGAAACTGAGCTAAGAGAAGAGTTGCTTTTAACTTGATAGAGATAGATAGACATATTAGGATCAATGAAAGAAGTACACTGCAGAAGGTCAATAAAACCCAAAACGTCAGAAGTTTGATAAAACAAAGGACTGTCCATAGAGATTCATGTGATATAACAGAAGTAAACAGGCTATATTACTGTGCAGCTAAATTAATAACTGGTGAAGTTCTACAACAAGAACACAGTGTAGTGAGGGAGAGAAAGGGGAGAAATCAAATACCATCATGGAAGTATCGAATAAAGAAAACTATAAAGCAACTAAGATAAAAAGTGTCACTATTAGAAGAGTATAGAAAATGGAACAGATCAAAGAAAATACTTCGAAAGATAGACGTGATAAAAGCAATGTGCAGTATTAGAACAGATCAGGATCTATCATGCAGTATTGCAAATAAACTAAAAATTTCAGCACAGGTGGAAAAACTTAGAAGATACGTAGACAAATACAAAGGAAAAGTGCAAACTAAGCAATTTATTGATGACCCAAAAAAACTTTTATAGAGAAGTGAGAAACAAGATGAAAGGAATTGAAAGGCCACCAAAAAAAGAAGAAATAGATACATTTTGGAGAAGTATCTATGAAGATCCTGTGGAACATAACAAAAATGCTAGATGGATAGAAGAATTAAAAGAAAGAATAAGAAGTTTAAAGGTACAGGAAATGGGATGAAGTAACAACCAGAGAGAATGAAACAAAGTTAAGAAAAGTCTCTAATTGGAAAACCGCAGGCTCAGATGCAGTACCTAACTTCTGGCTAAAAGTATTAACATCTTTGCATGAAGATTTAGCCATGAGTAAGAATTATTTATATGCGCACCAAAAAGACACCAACCTAACAACAGGAAAAACAATGTTCCTACTTAAGAGTGAACCTGCAAACTACCCTAAAAATTATAGACCGATAACTTGCCTTTCGACGACGTATAAACTATACACTAGAATTGATGCTGACAGAGTCTATAGTCATTTAGAAGAAAACTCAACTATGACAGTAGAACAAAAGGACAACAAAAGAAAATCATATGGAACATATCAGATCATATCAGGTCATTTGCTGTTAAATAAAGTCATAGTAAAGAACTGTAAAAAGGGGAAGAATTTAAGTATGGCATGGATTGACTACAAAAAAGCATTTGATAGTATCCTACATTCATGGGTAAAAGAGTGCTTAAAAATGTATAAGATACACCCTGCACTGATCAACTACATTACAGTGACCATGAAACAGTGGCAGACGACTTGCAATTAAGCCATGATAAAGGACAACTTATTATTCCAGGTGTAAAAATCCAAAGGCAGATATTCTAGAGTGATTTTCTATCACCGCTATTTTGTATTGCCCTTAACCCATTAAGCTGCCTACTTAACAGCTTAGTTCATGGCTATATTTGGCTCCTACAAAGCAACAAGGTGTAAAGACTTCCCATCTTCTCTTTGTTGATGATTTGAAACTGTATAGCTCATCAGATGAGGAACTGAAAGCACAACTGCAAGTTGTCAAAACTTTTTCAGATGATATAAGAATGTCATTTGGTCTTGATAAATGTGCAAATGGAACCTTTAAAGCAGAAAACCAAGAAAGCATCAGCAAGAGGGAGTGTATAAATATTTGTGAATTGATGATGGATCAACAATAAAACATGAACAAATGCGAATAAAACTTAGTAAGGAGTACTTTAGAAGACTTAAATTAATCCTGAAAACAGTGTTGACATCTAGGAACAAACTCCAAGCTATAAACGAATTTGCTCTTCCTGTCTAACTTACATTTTGGAGTGATTAATTGGCCCCAAAAGGTGTTGGATAGAGTAGATAGGAAAACAAGAAGGATGCTTAATGCTTACCAAATGATTTATAAAAATCAGTGAATACCAATATTATATATTCCTTGTTCCGAAGGATGGATGGGCCTCCTTGAAATTGATTACATGTATAGATCTGCAATCGTGGGACTCCACACATATCTGCTGACCTCACAAGATCCAAATGTAGTGAAAGTTTTAAAACATGAGGAGAATAAATCTAAGATGACTTCCCTGTTTAGGCTAGCAGAAGCATATCTGCAGCAAGGAGGAATGGAAATGAAACCACAAGTGGGTAAAAATCAGGCAGCAACTGAATGTGCCAAAAAACAAAAGAATATAAGGTGAAGGACCAGATGAGAAGGCAAGAAATGTGAAAAATGCATAAATATAGCTGCAAGTATAGAAACAGAACTTTTAGAAGAACCTCATGTTGATCAGGAATAAATGCAGGAATGGTTAAGGCGAGGAGAATTTAAGTCACGAGATGAAAGGTTAATATTGGCGGCCCATGATAGTGGGCTACATACACATTTGTTTACAAAGTCCATTGAACATGAAACAGACAAATGTAGGTTTTGTAAAACAGAATTGGAAACAGTTGCACACCTCATTGCTAGTTGCGACATACTAATGGCAGAAGGACTGTATAATGAAAGGCATAATAATGTGGCAAGACTGCTGCACTGGGGATTCTGCAAACATTATGGTATTGAAGTGGCTGAAAAACACTGGACACATAAGCCACAAAGCATCACAGAAAATGATGAAGTCTACATCACATGGGATCATCCACTGTCAACAGTTCAAAAGAAAGATGCTAAAAAAAAAAAAAGATATAGTGGTCCAGGAAAAGAAGACAAAAGTAGCATTGATCACTGAGATCACCACACCCAGTGACTATAGTGTTCTGTGTACAGAGATGCACAACGTCATAAAATATCAGGATTTGCAGGCAGAAACAAAAGTAATGTGGAAGAAAGATACCCAGATAGCTCCAATAGTAGTAGTAACAGTGGGTCTTATAAAAAAGAGTCTACAATCATATTTAGATATGCTAACAATACATGTAACTCCATACGAATTGCAGAGGGAGTCATTACTGGGCACATTGCGGGTGCTGTGAAGAGCACTTTTGGCTGACATCAAAGAGTGAAATAATACTAATTTCATGAACATTAATTGTACTTTGACTTAGGAATGGGGTTCATTCCCGTCATGGTATTAGTAACCAAAAAAATTTGGAGAAATTAAAAAAACAGAGTTATCTGATAGACAGGTATTACCAGATTCAAACCTCTGCCTATCATACTACACACTCTACAGAAAGTATTGTGTCTGCCACGGGAGATAGCAGTGGAGTTTGTCACAAATAACTGAAAATAAGGTGTGAGGTTAGAAAGGACTTTTGATAATAATTTGTACAATAATGAGTTGTCAGAATGTTAAAAACGGTAGCAGTGTAATATCAATGTTACTTGGCCAAGGCAGCTTTTCCAGTGTTTTGTACAGACATTGTCCCAGAATTCAGCCATGCTCTATCTGTGTAGATATGTTATACTACTCAGTATTCAATGCATGTCACAGGAGAACTCACACAACATTCCCAGAACAACTGTTGTACTGCTATGAAATTGCAAAATGTGTTTATATTTGTTTGTCCAACATAAAAGTGAATAATAACTTGATGAAATGGTATTCATGTAATGTCAGCACATTCATATCATGTTGCCTTTTGCTGTAATGGAACCGCAAGCTATGTAAGTCCACCAAGTAATGAAATGTGTATGAATCACATGCACAGTGGAAGTATTAATACAATACAACAAGACTCTACTAATGTGAAGTTATTACATCATATCATTGTGTTGCAAACAATTTCTATGAGATAAAAGGGATGGGGGAAGCCTCTTCCACTGCAACTGTTCACATTACAGCTGTGGTGGGTGTCATTCATGTATAAAAGTATAAGGACACATGATGTTTACCATCACTCAGTGCGGGTTTTGAACATATGATTACATGACAACAGAAGCTGCACGATATTGTGAAGAATGAATGGTTTCTACAGTTGTGAGATATTTGGGTATTTGAAGGCATTACATTATGTTACTACTGCAAGGGACATGTGTGCCTGTAATCTGTTTAAAAGACTGTTGCTATATGTCACACAACATTGCCTGATTCTATGTATACCAAAACACACGTGATATGTAATGTAGTCATCACTGTGACTGTAGAAAGACAATCATACACAATGTGTAGATAATTACATATTCAAACACATGCTTTACTAAGCCAACAACATACAGAACATCATCTCATGTTCTCATGCCAAAGAAGAAGACTTACTAAAACTGTTATGAAAGGAAAATGTAATTAAAAGTCATCATCAGTCTTAAATAAAGCATTTCTATATGAAAAATAATCATAACTTTTTGTAAGAGGAATTACCATCTGTACATGTTGTGACACCCCAGCACTGGCAACAGTAAACAAGGAGCCTCAGTCCTCACCACTGGCAACAGTGGGGGAAATACACACTGGGAGGATGGCAAGTACACACACAGTAAAGTGCAATTTCACTTAAGAGCACACAGAGACCACAGTCAGTCTGGGGCTGGTTTCTCCCTCTTTATCCAGATCCCCAATAAGACTAGCCAAGAATCCAAGCCAAGTCCTACAACACTCTTTCTGTCCAACCAGTGATTCATGTCCCTGCCCAAGTAGCTGACACACACTCTTGGAGATTTGTTTTACAAATACACAGCTGAGAAAGGCTGGCATAGGTTTACTAGCTATGCCCCTTCTGCCCAGCTAGTAATCACTGCCACCAGAACCTCTTATCAGCCCTTAACAAAGGGTGTCCAATCTTACTGTGTAATATTACTATTAATCCAAATGGTAGTCTGACCAAGAGTAAAGCTATTAGGAATGGCCTGTACAGTGGTACCAAATAAATATGCAAGTGCTCTCAGAGCTTAAATATGTCTCACAAATATCAGCCACAAAGATAGGTTTAAATATATTTAATAATAAATAATAAAAGAACAAGACAATACTCAGTAAATCATCACAGTAACTTCAGAGTTCAAAATTACAGGAAATATTTAAAACAACATTGTGGGACAGTCTCAAATAAATAAAGAAAACATCTAAGCTATACTTCATTATATTCCTAACTGTAACTAAGAGAAATTACTGTACCCTAGTTAATTTGCTTACAGAACAGCAAGCAGACGGAAGTGGTGAGTCGATATTTCCAGGTCAAAGAAATAATACAAAATGCCCCCTCTCTCTCTCAGAGTGTTCTTAAATTAATATCAAATATTACTGCTGGGTTAGCTTGGATGACATCACTTTTTATCACCTGACTTTAGTACCCAAGCTAAACCCCCATTGTCAGAAACTAGCCGCATTTATCATCTCCCTGTGAAAAATACATAGCCTTCAGATGTGTGCAACTGCTGGAAGACATAAAACAATAAAAACACTTACAAAACAATGCAGAAGGCCCCTAGTTTTAGACATCCTGTTTCCTTGATGCATTCAAGCTAACTTTTATAGCACAATTATAAAACAATTTAATTTCAACTATTTTCTTTTTTTACTGAATAAAATTTTATTGATTTTCAGAAACATAAACATATATTTCAAATCTTTTCTTGAGGTTTTGCAAGTTAACTCTCTATGTTCTAGTTCCCACTGTTAAAACATATACATTTAGGATACACTGTGGACACATCCTTAAGCTTAGCACTTTACACACACACTTCTGTATCAGCAGCTTGATATACACACAACATACAGTTCTAATATAGTGGTAACACAAGCAATTGCATCCTGCTATTTACAAATGACATATAACTATTTACAAAATTCCATATAGCTGTGCTGGCAGTATCTCCTTCTGTCACACTTCTATATAAATCATATTAATATTCACAAATGATGTATAATTATTTACAAAACTTCAGATAGCTGGTCTGGCAGTATTTCCTTTTGTGACACATGTACACAACAGATACATGTGTGACAGCATTGTTAGTGACATATACATTCACTGACACCACTCAGTCTCAGCAGCAATGGCTGGATTTGAAGTAGCTACCTAAATCACAAGCTAGACAGTATTACGTGAATCACAAGTGCCACACAAGATTTTGGTTTACAACTCTGACAATGCACATTTGAATGGATGACATCCCCATTGTTTAGTAGCTTAATTTTTCTGCTAGAAAGTGGTGTAAGAGCACAAGGACACTGTACAACTACACACCATATATGTATTTAAGGCCTTTTCTACACAGTATAAGAGAGAAGCACACACTCACAGAAGGCAGTCACTGGTGGATTCAAACCACTTATCTCTCTAGTTGCAGAATTGAGTATTAACTACAGTTACCACAGAAGAAGTCCAACTTATATAGTCAGAGTATGCAGTTATGAAAGGATGACATTATCAGTGTGTTGCAGAGAAGATGTTTGTGGGATGGGGGAGTCCTCTCCCATTAAAAACATTTCTCATGAGTGCAAGTAGATACATCACTTCTGCTGATAAAGCTATATGTATCTGACACTTAAGCCACACACACACAAGTTTGCCACTGTAAGACATAAACCGCCTACCTATCCATTTACATAATCTAGAGAACATAGTATGAACTGCAAGTGCCACAGGAGAAATCTGACTTCTAAGGGGACTGAGTCACTTTTGGCAGGATAACTTTATCAGTGTGTTGCAGATATGATGTTGATGTTAAATGTGGGATAAAGTGTAGAGGGAGTTGTGTCTAGAGTTAAATTCTACTCCTGAGTGGAAGTGGACACAGCACATATGTTGTTGAAACTTTACTTACCTGACACTAAAACCACACACACACGCACACGTACACACACACACACACACACACACACATGCTTACAAGTTCACCACTGTGAGATTCAAACCACCTACTTATACAATCTAGAATACACAACATGGATTGCAAGCTCCACAGAAGAAGTCTAACTTTTAAGGGGAGAGACTGCACTTTTAACAGAATGAACTCATTAGCGTGTTGCAGACAGGATACTCATGTTAAAAGTGGAAAAAAGTGTAGATGGATCTGTGCCAAAAATTACATTTTTCTCCTGAGTGGAAGTGGACACAGCACAGCTGTTGTTGAAACTTTACTTACCTGATTCTAGAACCACACACAGTCAGTCACCACTGTGAGGATCAAATCAACTATCTAAAAAGTTACACAAGTTACAGAACACAATATCAATCGCAACCACCATATGAGAAGTTTGGAGACAGGGCATTTTGCCAGGAAGTGTTGCACAGATGTTGGTGATAAAGTTCAGAGTGAGCTGCATCCAAAGTTAAATGTTTCTCCAAAGAAGAAGTGAACACAACACATCTGTTTTTCAGCTTTAATTAACTGACACTACAACCATACACACACAGACACACACACACACTCACATACAAGTTCACCACTGTACACAGTCTGGAGAATATAGTATGAATTTCAAGTGCCTTAGGAGAACTTTGACAGTAAAGATGCATAAATGCACATATGGAATTATGAGCACATCAATGTTTTGAAGGTTGGGTAGGTGCATCACAGGTTTTGTGGCAAATGCCTGTGTCTGGACAGGTTGACATAGCTTTGTGCTTGCCCCATGTAATTACATACTGTTCTGGTTGTCTTTCAGCTTTTCCCGGTTAGGGGTTGCCACAGCGGAAGTCTGGGCCGCTAATGATTGGCAGTGGATTTTTACAGTGCCGAGTTGCCAGCCCAACACTCAACCTTCAAAGAAGGTACACCCATTCACACACCTACTTGCATGTCTTTATGCATCACTCGACCATGGGGAGGACATGCAGACTCCACACAGAAGGCTATCCAGCCGAGAATCGAACAGGAGAACCTCTTGCTGCGAGGCAACAACACTAATCGCTGTACCACCACGGCCTACTAATAGCATCTATATATTGCCATTGTCAGAAACTATCCGCATTTATCATCTCCCTGTGAAAAATACATAACCTTCAGATGTTTGCAACTGCTGGAAGACATAAAACAATAAAAACACTTACAAAACAATGCAGAAGGCTCCTACTTCCCAAAGTTTAAATCTGACAACAGATTGAAGCAAAGGATTATGTATGTATTACTCTTCATTGCACTCATCACAATTGTAAAATCCCATAATATGTACATACATTCAGTGGCATAATAAATATGCAGTACAAAAAAGTGATGATACAGAAGTGAAAAAGAGAGAGAGGTATGCGGAGACAGGGACTGAGACAGACCAAGAATGTTATATTTGTTATATTTTTCTGGGCCATTTTTTTTTAATCTTTGTGATGTGTTACTGTTACGATTTTCCTGATAACTACTCTGTCATGCTATGTACAATCAACTATTTCTAATAGGGAGCAAGTAGGGGTCAAAAAAGTAGAAACATTATTAAGACATAAGCAAGAGAATGGTGGGTTAATAAAATATATAGACAACAGTTACACAGATAATAGTAATACAAAAACATTAAATACGACTTTGAATATTTCAGGATTCAAACCTTTGACACTATACCAAACGCATTTTACATCCACGTGATTTACATCAACATACCACAGAGGAAATATTTAACAACTTTAATTTTATTGGTTTGAAGGGAAAGTTACAAAACAATGAAGCAAAGGAAAATGTAGGTACTAGGCTTCATCACATTAATGACAATTTTGACATTACATAATGTGTACAATACTGCCAGCAGCATAATTAATGGTCCAATGCAAAAAAGAAATATGATAACTTAAGGTGTTATATGTCATGATGAAACCAAACTATTAGGGGTCCAAATCGATGACCAGCTTAAATTCAATACCCACCTACAACTAAACATAAAAAAAACCCACCAAAAACTTGGCATGCTCTACCGACACAGTTGATACCTCATTACATCTACTAAGCTCATTCTCTCTACTACATTCCTCATCCCTTCCCTCCTTTATGGTGCCCCTCTCCTAACAAACCTACAATCCTCTCATAAGATAAAACTCTCCTCTTGTTATAATAACATTGTAAAATTTGCCACTAGCCACAAATCATCAACCCATCACTGTGCATCACTCCACAAACTAAACTGGCTCGAACTTCCCAACTATCTCACCTATACTCAGCTTACTTATGCACACAAACTCGTTTTTCACCCCTCCCTGTGTCGCTCCCTTTTCTCTACCTTTAAAATGTACCACCTAGAAAGACTCCTAAGATCTAACAACCTAAACCTAATAGAACTACACAGACCCCTTCGCCCCCAGGACAAAACCTCCTGTCCTTTGCCCTAGCATGCCTATGGAACTCCCTCTCTTCTGCCATCCATACTACTGCCAACCTCCCTTCCTTTAAAAAAAACACTTCACTCACATCTAACATTCAAGTGGGAATGCTCCTGCTCCCACCCCACATAGCCTATTCTCCACTTCCTACAGGCAACTATCTCATATATCCCAGACACTAACTTCATATTTGCATCTAGCAAATACTAAACCAATTTAAATAACTTCTTAAATTCTCAAATTATACTACTCCATTTCAAGAAACTGTATATTTACTAATGCAATGTTTTGTCTTCTACTAAATGTAACCTAGAAATGTAATTGTAACTGCTGAAACTTTGTTGTGTTTTGTAAACAAAAATTTAATTTATAAACTGCTGTAATCTTTGTTTTGTATGGAGCTTTTCTCCCCAGGACTCCATTGAAAACGGGTTCTCATTGGCCGAATGGACTATCCTGGTTAACCAACTGCAAATAAATAAATAAAAATAAATTTTGTCATGAAGCCAGGAATTTTCGGGCAGCATGATTCTTAACAATATTTGCAACTGGAACATCCTATATGGTATGCATTCAACTATTCAGACTGTTCAACAGAAGATAAGCCTGACTGTACATAGCGCAGCTAGGCTAAGCACAGTAACATGGGTACCACAGTAATGCGGCTAAAGGCAAAAACTCAAAAGATTTTGCCATAAGCTGTGCGCTTCCATTTCCCATAAGTTACCAGTGCTACTCAGTACCAGGCATTGTGCAAAGACAGAGGAGATAGACTGATGGCACAGTAGGGGGATGAGACACACAGTGGGGGATATGGAGGCAGGAAGCAAGTAGATTTTGACAGAAGCAGGATAATGGTATCTCAAAGCAATATATAGGTAACAACTACACATAAACAGTCAATAACAATTTGACATATTTCTGGATTAGAACCCTTGAAAGTATGCAAAACTCAGTCTATAGAACTGAACATTATCTCAGCATACCTCAAAGAAACGCATAATTCATATAGTTTAAAATCAAGCACACTGAAGTGATTGCATAGATCAACAAAAGCAGAGGTTCACTCAAAAAACATACTGAAATGCCAGAGACCTCCAAAACAAAAGACTGCTACAAGTAACACAGTTCCCACAGCACCGAAGACATATACCACCAGTGTCTCACCTACCAAGCCCTTAAGGCGTAACACTCAAAAATCAAATTTTCTTGTCATTTGAGACTCCATAGTGAAACACACAGATGTCCCACCCACTAGGTTAGACAAGGTGAAAGTCACGCTCAGCTGTCTGTCCAGTGCATAGATTCGTCAGATTATGCATGCACACTTAAGTCTCTCAGCAACAAATACCATTGTGACTCTGCCATAGCTCATGCTGGAGTGAATGATCTATGATGTACCTCACTGGACTATATGAAGAGAGACATGATTGAGCTCTCCTAATATGTGTCCCAGGCAAATATGTCCCTAGCCTTGAGCAGCATATTATCCTCACCTAGAATGATGTCACAGTATAAACAAAAACTGATAGATTTCGATAATTGGCTTAGTTTTTGGTGTCATTCAAAGGGGATCCAGTTTCTGTCAGCCTGGGATGACATGGTCAACAAACCTCCCTGCTTTGCCAGAGACGGTTTGCACCTGGCACCACTAGGGTTACAGCTGCTGGCAAAGGCTCTTGCCTCCCCCATAGTGCCTTTTTTAGGCAAGATCTCAAAAACAAAATTGCCAACGTGAAAACTTCAAACCATAACAAAATAAGGGTTATGCTGCCAAATACTGGGAGCTTAAATCAAAAACTGCACACCCTGGAAGCATTTCTATCACTGGAGGATGTAGATGTCTGGGCAGTCACAGAAACCTGGTTCGTGGCCTCAGACAGTACGCTGGCCTTGCAAGACTACAATGTCTTTGATACCTTCAGACCATAAAACAAACGTGTGAGAACCAAAGGAGGCAGTGTTTCTATCTATATTAGAGATAAATTCATCTCCCGACTAGATAGACTGGACAACTCCATGGAGTTACTCCATGTTCAGATTACTGTGGGTAAGACCCCCATTCAAGTCATAGCTAGTTATAGACCCCCATCCATGGATTATGATGGGCATGAGGCCTACTTGATCAAACTGAAGTCAATCCAAATATTGCCAAACACTCTGGTCATGGGGGATTTTAATTATCCCACCATCAACTAGGAAACCTTCTCTAGCCCTTACTCACTAGTGCAAAAGTTTCTTGACTTTGTTAACTCAAATGCCCTGGAACAAATTGTTCAAACCCATAGATCTGGTCCTCACTAACATAACAAACAGATGCACCACCACAACTGTAGTACCGTCATTAGTTAAATCTGACTACAAATGAGTCACCTTCAAATTGGCACTAAAACTAGAACTCACAAAGGACGAAGACAGACTAAAAAAAATCACCAAAGCAAGCTATACTCTCTTACAGGAAGGTATAAATGCATTCCAAGCCCCATTCCAAACTGGAAGTGATAACTACACCAAAGATTACACTAAAGCATTGTACAAGTTCCAAAGAGAGAATCAAAGCCAGAGCCCCAAGTAAAAAAAAACTGTCTTGGTGGACATCCAGCATCAACATACTTTACAACAAATGAAAAAGTTGCTGTCTAAAAAAACTAAAGTAAGGCCCCAACAGTGGAAAAGCACCCTCCTCAGCCTCAACAAGCAAATAACACAGCATGTCAAATCCTCTAAGGGTAACTTTGAGAAAAACATAACAATCACAGTCAAGCGTAATCATAAAGCCTTATACAGCTATATATGTAGCTTAAAAAGTGTTTTAAGTATACCAATTCCTTGGTACATAGCTGCAAATATAGTCTCCTCTCTCTGTAACTACAATATTTCTTTCTTCTGTTATTAGCAAACAAGATTTGAGGTACTTGGGGTTGGTGCATTGTGGGTAACGGAGTAGCTTGAGAGTTTTCTGGTTGCCACGAGCTTTTCCAATGTCCGAGTCAGATCAGAGGGATTGAATCTGAACCCATAACTTGAGGAAGAAAGAAAAGGGACAACACAGATGGAACATTATGGTGAGTACATAACTTATTTTTTATTAACTATCATTGCCACAGGAGAACTTATTTTTTAACATGATAATTGCAGACTAATTTAAGAATGAATGAAGACTTATTTAAGAGATGTTTGTATGTCCGTGTGTTTTAGAAATCATAGGCCTGCATTTCTATGTAAAAGGCAGTATTTCTGATTGTAAATACCTTTCAGACACATGGAGTTGCATGGCCTGAGTAATACATATTGGGTTATGTTGCCTATATACTTCACAAGACATACTATCCTAAACACTTACTTATAATATGTGTTGAGTCATAATAATTTTAACAAAACTATTGTGCACATCATACCTATGTAAGTGCATTCTAAATTAATTGTCATGTTTAGCATTATATTGGGGTTATATAGCAAGCATTGAGGATATATTTGTTGCAATAAACATAGTTATCATACTCATTTGTATTTAGTGTTACATTACTAATAAAAATGTTGTAACAAATGGCATTCTGACCTCTTTTGTAAAAGTACCTGTAAAGTGGATTTGAACTGTGCATCCCCAGTCATTTTTCTTTTAAGATCGCTGCACTTGCACCTTGAGCCACAAAGAAAGTTAGCTGATAGGGGCATTTTATTCGCTCAATACTGTTCAGATGCTGAAGGCTGCATTCCAGTGCCAGGCTCATTTGCACTACAGAAGGCAGCCCAAATTAAAATTTTCACTTTTTTCTTCCGCCTTGAACTGTGTTTGTACACTATCGAGCAGCATGCAAATTTAAAAGGCAGTAAAAAAAATCTTGAAAACAACTGAAAGGAAAATTAAAAAAATCAAAGTGTATATCTACGAACGACCAGAGCAAGAAGTGCATTACACTCGTATATTTATTCTTCCCACATCTCCTTGCCACATCAGAACTTTACTTTCTGTCACATATTATCAGGACTTTTGGTAATACCAAATAATGGGAAAGGGTACAGACAACAGCTGACATGTTGGTAGCAATACTAAGAATAATTGAGTTTGCAACAACAACAGATTCATATACCAAAATGTGTGTTGGTATTTATTCAGACCCTCCTCTGTAAAATTATTTGGAAAGTGGATTTGAACCCTGCATCATCTGAGTACTATCCAGAGTGCTGATGGCCACACACTTTTGCTAGGCTCATTTGCACTACAAAAGGCAGCTCAAATGAAAATTTTCACCACTGTTCTTTGGCCATGAACTGTGTTTGTGTGCTACTTAGTGGCTTAGACATGTAAAAGAGAAAAAATCTTGAATAGCAAACACAATTAAAGCATATATCTAGCAAGGAATGCATCCCTTATTGCATTAACATGACACATTCATCCTTTTCACATCTGCTTGCCACATCACAAGTAGCATTTAGGTTATCCATCATCATTAGGATTTCATGTAATGAGAGTTGGTCAATAAGGGGATGCACAGAGAATGACATGAGACTATTATTGTCACAGTATATGCAATTACTTGTAACATAGATGTTTACAATAACATATATTACTGTCATGTGAATAATTGTGAGACAGAGATACGTTCTCCAGCATATATGATATGTATGTACACATTACTCATATTACTGATTTCTCACACTTTACAAAATGTCATATGTTACGATACCCACAGCACATACTATTATTAATAATGAGAAGAGGTGATTTTACAAAAACACATTTGTAACATCAATTCACATGAACTACAGGTAAGATTTTAACATTTATCACAAACTTTAGCCTGTTCATTTCATATATTACACTGGATATTAATATTTACTTTGAATCCAGTCAGAAAAAAAATAGCTGTAAACTATGTTTGAACCCTGCCTTATGTGGCATCTTTCTCTAAGCTCACTTCACTTACAAATTGTGTCACAGAAATAGTTAGCTGACAAGTGGAATTTCTTCACTCAATACTGTCCAAATTGCTGCTGACAATGCACCAGTGCCAGTTTTAATTGATCTAATAATGGCATTACACATTAAATTTGTCATTTTTTGACCTTAGGAAGTGAACTCTTGTTCACTGTTAGGGATCACTGCCAGTCAAGAGTGCACAATTCCAAACAGTGGATGAAGAGAGAAAAAAAAGGAAACAAGTTGTGATGTTATGAGGCAGTGCCATCTGTGCCAGGGAGAGTAGGAAAGTACATATGCCAGCATAGCTAGCTGGAGTTTTGTAAAGAATTTTATGTTATTTGACTATCACACTGATTTGTACAGATGTTTGAGTTAAAAATATATTTTAAAATGTTACTTCTGTTAAAAAAAGCATCAACAGTAGGTCCTGCTGGACAGAAAGAATGTATGCATGTATATTAGCTTGTATTGTTGCAACTGATCAAATGTGTATGTTTATCAGAGAATGTGGAAGGGTGGAATGTTTGAAATTGTGTTATAGCTTTCGGATAGTGCCACAGATCTTAGCAAAGCTATGTGTGTGTATTGTACCAGAGTCAGGTGACCAGAGGTGATATCATTCTTTAACCAGCATCTGGTTTCTTTGGAACTCTTGCAGGAGCACTTTGGAACCTGGCAAGAAAGATTTCTGAAAGCATATATATATCTCAGAAATCCACAAAGACAGAGACAGATATCATATGGCTTTTGCTGTGGTAAGACACTCAGCACCTATCAGCTTGCCTAACTTTAGTAAGTAGTCAGGGAACTGTAATTATTTAGCCAGTAAGTGACCTTTAGTGAGAATAGTTTAGTATTGTTTTCTACATTTGTGAGAAACTATCCAACTATATTATTTTTTTATATCCCTGTGGTTGAAACTCTGTTGTTTATTGTATTCAGTATTCTCCTGTTTTCTGTTTGATTATGTATCATTAAATATTTTAAAACATTTCACTGTAGCTGGTCCTTTACAGAATACTTTTAACATCTTGAGAGTACTTATGCTTGTTTTAGTGCACTATGGCCACTCCCAAAAGCCTTGCTGATTTGGTCACACCCTACCAATTGTATTAGTATTTACACAGTATAACTGGTTACCCTTTGTAAGAGCCTTACAGTAGCTGACCAGTGGCAGCATGATTACCTCAGATTCTAGGCAGAAAGGGACACAGCTAGTAAATCTGTGCCAGCTTTTCCCATGTGTGTATATGTGTGTGAAACTCAAATATCCAAGTGTGTGTCAGCTCCTGGGAACAGGAACACAGAGCTCCAAACTGGTCAGTGTGGAGTTTTGTTTGGGTCTGGAGAAAGAGAGTCCAGACCCAGGTCTGGAGCATGCTCCCTGTGTGCTCTTAAGGGAAATTGTGTTTGGTGCAGGGAGCTGCATTTGAAAATACTGTCTGAATCCATCATTGCTTCTAATGATTGCCCTAAGTCAGTCAGTGTAATACCAGACATCTAAGTATCTTCTCCCTGACACACCCTTGGTCAGTGTAGAACAAGGAGGACAGACTGTGAAACATTGATTGATCCTGCAGTCAGACTAATCATTCACACATGTAAGCTATTAGCAGGTGACAGTTCTAAATGATCGTCCTTGCACTGTTAGGGTGTGTGCAAGCAATTGTGTAGGACCTTACATCATGTTTATCTTTCCTGCACTTAGTCAGATTGTGAAATTCATGAATGCTAATGAGTTCACAAATCATTTGCATATTCATAGTGTTCAGGGGGCTAAATATTCTCTATATAAAGGTAATCATGTAGGTAAGGAACATGTATCACAGGAGAGAAGATTGTTTGGATCCAGAGAATTTGATACTGCTATTTACTTTCAAAAACTTTTTTCTAGTCTGACAATTTTTTTTTTGGGAGGGGGGGGGGATTTCTGTATTAACTTGTGTGTACTCATATGAAGCCTTACTTTTTCAATTGTTTTGTGCATTATGGATGCATACATCCATACATATATGTTTTGTTAACAATCAGTTGTGGATTAATTTTCTTTTTTTTTGTCTTTTATGTTTAATCTCATACAGGACTATGGTTCCCGAGATGTCTGCACCCAGTAAACTGCCATACAGTGATGCAGAGAATGAAGTTATCATCCAGGCACTACGTCAACATGGCTCATTCCTCTTAGTCAGATGCAGAGGTGACAAATCCTCCCATGACTGTATCTGGAACAAGTGGTCAATGATGTCAGTGCTGTAGGAGGCCATGGCTGTACCTATCAGAAAATTAGACATAGAGCCAGTGACAGAATAACCTACATGAAACTTAGGGCTGCTGAAATTGTCCAGGAATGTATGACTACAGGAAGTGGTTGTGCTACCAAACCACCACTGACTGAAACAGAGGAGTTCCTGTTCACTGTCAGATATCCAGACAGCTCAGCAGAGGGTTTCAGACAGAATCGTTATTGTTGGTGCTGACGTGGAGAAAAAGCCAAGTGTATCTACTGTAGAATTTCTAGGTATGCAGTATAGTTAAATAATTTCCATTGTAGATATATATATATATATATATATGTATATATATATATATATATATATATATATATATATATATATATATATATATGTGTGTGTGTGTGTGTATATATATATATATATATATATATATATATATATATATATATATATATATATGTATATATATATATATATATATATATATATATATATATATATATATATATATATATATATATATATATATATATATATATATATATATATATATATATGGATATAGGACACTTGCTCGAAAAAGCAAGTGTCCGAATCCATATATACCGATCACAGTTTAACAAAAGTGCTTTAATCGAAAAAGTGCTTCCATTAAACTGTGAAAAAAAACAAAACAAAACCACTAAGTAAATGTTTTTGCAGGGGGGCTTCACCCTCCTGCACCCCCCACACCCCCCCTACTTAAATATTCTCACTCCAAGGTCGCACTACAGTGGAGTAAAGAATATTCCCTTACTCGCACCGCAGTGTGACTGGCACACCACTCACACATACCCGAAATTGCTGCTTCGATGAACAGAAATTTCGGGTATGTGTGAGCATGAATTTGACTTTCGGTGAAAGTTAAATTCGTGCAAGTGTCCGGGTCCCATATATATACATACATATATGTATATATATATGTATATATATATATATATATATATATATATATATATATATATATATAGAGAGAGAGAGAGAGAGTGCGTGCAAGCAGGAAGGGTGGGGTAGAAGAGAGACAAAGAGAGAGCGCGAAGAATGGGGGGACGTTAACTGGGCAGTCAACTTTTGTATGAGATATTTCTCATTCTGCAGATGCAAATCTGATTGTTTTTTATTTCTTATGTCATTTGCATTGTGATGCTTACCAGCTGTGTTTCATCTCTATTTTTGTTTTTTGTATGTAGGCACATCTGGTTCTGAGTTTGCACAACCACCTGCACATGGTAAGCACACTTTTTTATTGTTATTACTGTACATAATGTAGATTTATGTATACATGGAAGTCATTTTTGCATTGCATTAACATCTACTATTGCTTAAAATACATTTTATATGACATAAGTTTGATCAGTTTGTATTCTGTTTCTGTCTGGGAAGAAATAGCCAGGGAATTGTTATGGCTAGGCTTGTATAGGCCCTAGGGCCGATAGCCTAGTACCAACCTATGAACCTATGTTGTGTTGATTACTTTTTATCATAGGTGATCCTACAGTGTCACTGTGGAAATCCTACTGCCTGATGCCAGAGTATCAGTAGCCTCTGATAATGATTGTGGCAATGAAGGGGCATAATCTGGAGGTGCAGAGGATCAGTCTGACACTGAGGCTGTGCCTTCAACATCCCTGCCCATATTTTGAACACAGTCAATCTGGATCCGCACATCCATGACACTGAGACCTCAGATATAGTACAGGTTGAGGGTGACACAGTTGATCAAAGTAGTCTGGTTACTCCAGTTTCAGAGCTGGTTTATTCTTCCCATAGCCATCATGAGGCCAATGTGCCACACAGGGGAACTGGTAGAGGTGTTTGGAGGAGGGCTGTTGTCCACCTTCCTCCTCCTGTTGTCTCTGTGTCAATTTGTGCCCCATGAGATATGTGTAGTGCCATCATGGAAGCACATGCACATTCGTCCTGGGCCTCAAGAGATAAGTGAGTGCTAAGCTTTGTGCATTCTGACATGCGTAACTGCCTGAACAGTGTGGATGACTCCTTGGACAGGATGAATGACACACTGGATCAGGCAGTTTCTGTAATGGGATATCTATAGGTAAAGGTCGGCATCCACTTGGCTTGAAAGCCAGTGCAGCTTCTGGTGTTAGCCAACATTACTGTACAAGATCTCATAGTGACACTACTTCTACTGCTCTATCAGTGACTGCAGCATCCACATCCAGACGACATAGGCCATGTGGTCATGGGCCTGGACATAGTCATGATGGGAGCTCATACAGCAAGCATTATTCACATTCTGATAGCACATCTTCTTCTTCACAGGACCATGGAACTAGCAGTGCAACTCCTGCAGAGCTAGTTCTTGTGGTCACATGTGATGATGCTGAACTGACTACTCTACCATGCATAGCACACACCTGTTCAATATGCCAGACAATAGTGCTAGCACTGTGCTTGATTGTGTTCATGCAGACACACACAATGAAAAAAAAAACATGCCCATACCACCACACACACACACACACACACACACACACACACACACACACACACACACACAAGTTAAACACTACTGCTGAGTGATATATAAAACTTGCAAATGGCCCTGACAATTGTATACATAAAGAATACATTTATTTTTTTGCAACTCACAAACACTTATTTCTTTATTTTCAGGCTTGCCCTCCCATATCTCCCCACTTTGTACAAATGATGATGGCTGTACCCTGCCCTTTGCATATTTCTTTGTGACTTAGGTTTGCATGTATGTCTGATGCACCGATGCTTACTTACTCAGAAGCTTGCTTTAATGTAATTATATTGCAGAAGAAATCAATGTTTTTATTTATTGTTCCTACTCAGTTGTGAATGATTGGTTATGAAATTGTTGACAATCACTTTATTTCTGTTAGTTTTCTTAGTTTTGCAGTCAAAGAAGATATTTAATTATTCACTTTTGATATAGCTGTGCAAATGATACTATAATTTACCTGTGGTCAGATGAAATGCTAAATGTACAATGGTGGGAAAAATCCATAGCTGTATATTTCAAACAGCAGTCATAAGTTATTATTGACATCACTGTACACCTGAAACATGTTTCAACTTAGGTACATATAAGTATTTGCATATGAGAGTAATAGGTTCATAGGTGTTTACTAGGCTAATGACCACAAGGGCGTTTTTAAGCCTAGCCATGCATCCCAAATCTCTGACAAGTTCTGATACCCTTGATAAGTGTAAGCATGGGCCTGGGAGATGAACCATTTACAGGTTACCTGTTTGCATTAGAGACATAGGTGCCAAACCAGGGATGAATTTCCAGTTTCCCATCCAATTGTCCAAGTTGCACTTGGATTGGGTTAGGGAGGAACTCTGCTTCACATGGATGGGGAGCCTGCTCCATTGACGGGGTAGTCTCTGGGATACATACCTATCTCTCCAGCAGGTCCTATTTAAATCACAGGCAAGGTTTAATGGGTAATTCTGGTACTGTTTGCTTTGTGGATATGCAGGAGGTCCATCAGAGTGGGGTCTGACAATGCACTGTATGCCAGGCATAAATCTCCCCACAAAAGCCTGTAGGACACAGAATACAAGGATAGGGCTTTGAGTCAGTCTGCTAAGGATGTATTACTTATGCCCTGTATTCTTTTAGTGAAGAACCTCTGTGGATGTTCCAGTTGTTGGATATGCCTAATTAGGTACATATCAAAGGGGGCATTGTACTCAATGATAGGTCTGATGAATGCCAAATACAGTGGAACAATGAGTTCCTTGGACTTAGATGCCATACTTTTGTTTATAAATTGCGCAACTTAGAATGATTTCCTCACCAATGTAGACATGTGATGATCAAAGGCTAAATTACAATCTATATGTGCCCCTCAGTCCCTGACTACTGGGTCAGCTCTAAGGGGTGTGTTGTCAATATGATAGTTACCAGGGATGGCATTTAGTTTTAGTCCATGGCTCTGACACCAGTTGTTTCTCTGTGTCAGCCCCTCCTGGAGAACATTTGTGTCAGTGTGAGATTCAATGACATCTCCTAATTTGCAATCATCTGCAAATTTAGACAGCCAGAGACCACTGACATTGGCCTTGACTTCTGAGAAGTAAATGCCAAAAAAGAGCGGTCTAAGGACTGATCCCTGAGAGGCTCCACTTGTGACTGGCCTCTTTGTAGAGGTGGACTCCCCAATTCTAACTTCCTGGGTCCTGTCTGTGAGCCAGTTGGCTATCCCCTGGGTGACATACGGGTTTGTACCTAACCTCTTGAGTTTGTCAACAGTACCTGGGTGCGGTAATGTGTCAAATGCCTTCACCATGTCAAGGTAGGCAGTATGAACGATTTTGCCCTCATCCATTGCTTTGGTGACCTTCTCAAAGAAGTCATATATATAATCAATTATATACCTCTTTTTTCATACAAGTTCCATACTTACCCCTTTAATACTAAATTTACAAGATGTGCCCTTGGGGGGGCTATCTCTGTGTGATGCTAACAGAATACAATCATTACATGGTTAAGTAAAGGTTGTGGACTTTTGTAGGTATCAGTTTTAATATTTGTATGTGCTTAGGATGTTAGGTTTTCAAATAGCAAGTGTATGTGCTGTTCTTTGCTTCTTAGCCAGAGGCAAGACGTACTGATGCACCTACATCTGCCAGCACCATTTGCAATTGGTGGCGCTCCCTAAGACTCTCTCTATCCAGTGGAGTTACTGGTCCTGCTTGTGGTCCTGGAAACTGTGGCCCTGCCCTTTGTTGTCCTTGTCAAAGCTGTTTCCTGAAAATTATATTGTGAAACATGTGACAGGCTATGAGTATTTAGGCAGATGTTTCTGGATTGTAGTACAGGGAACCTCCTGATGTGTCTAGACACTGGAACCTAGATTTGAGCAAGCAAATACACATTGTATAATATTCCTAGTTTGAGGATGGGCATCGTTGTATCCTTAGTCAGTGGAGTTACATGGGTTTCTCAAAAGTGCCATAAGCCAGGGTTTGAGTGCATAACTTACATCCTCTACTGGATTCCCTTGTGGAAAGTCTTCCCTAGTAAACGTTGTGGACAGCTCACAGGTGTGCCATAAGTGTGAGCTGTGAAAACTGCCTGGGTTACCTGCACAGACACTGTTGAAGATTCCTTCGGCAGTACAGACAACCTGAGGGTTTATAAAGTAGTAGCCTTTCCTGTTAGTATATCTCCTTTCCTGTTGACTGGATGGGGCATTTATTTCTATGTGTGTGTGTGCAGTCTTTGCCCCCCCCCCCAGACTTCAGGGGAAGTGTGCTATTGCATAAAGTTTTTACATGGTTCTTGCTCTCTCCTGTGGGGTGCATGGGAAACAGATATCATCCCCTGCATGTTGTAGCATTGCATTTAGAAACTGATATAATGTTCTAGATCTAGAAGCTGTAGTCTGTGTGCAATTTCATTTGCTGTGCTGTGCTGCTGTGATTTAGCTTGCTGTGGATTGTTTTTGTGCTTGTTCATTACAGCTGTTGTCCGTTTTGCTGAGCTCTGTGTGTGCCTTACTTCAGGTTTAGCAGTTTTTATCTTGGGCACTCAGACCACTAGTTTGGTTTATAGTATACATAATGCTACACATACCTTTGTTTCCACTGGGATGGGTTCTCCACAATTTCCCCAGGGCCTCAGGTGAGCGTGAAGGAGTTTGTATATTTTCTTTACTGTTTCCCTGTCCACCTGGCATCACTCTGCTATTTATGTGTCATGCAGCCCTTGATAAGTCAGATGGAGTCTAAACACTCTTTTCTTTCTTGACCGAGATCTGGCTGCGGCAGCAACACCTTGAATTAAAGCCTGTTGCACATACAGGTTAATGAAAGCAGCACCAACCACTAATATTTTTTTTCAAGTGTAATTGTTGCTGCATTCCAAACAGTACTGGATTTCAGAGAAAAGGGGAACACCAAGTATACATGATTATTTTATATGTTCCTGAATAGCTCTGCCATGTTGGATTGGTTAATTAGTATATAATTCAGCTACTTATGCTTTCCTTAGTAATATTTTGCCATTTTACCTTTGTTTTAAGACTGCACTAAGTGTAGAGCTGTTTAATGAATATGAAACAGCAAGCTATCTTGTCCAGACATGCACATGATAGCAACACTGTTGGCATTCGTGAATCCAGCTTCAAATTTATTTCTTCTAAGTATTTATTGAACAGTAATATTTTGCAACCAAACACGAGTTCTATCTCACACATCCACACATTTGCTATACAAGCATTCAAAAATGTTGTAAACGTTGACTGCTCTAATTGAGTCTTGTCCTCAGATTCCACAGTATGCACAATGTTTACCTGACAGCACACTACCCATTTACAAATTATGTGAAGTTGCTGAATAGGTTTGACAAAAAAATGGTAAATACCTCTAATATAGTAGCAAATAGAGTTATTGGTTACTTAACCCACATGATTTTTTGTCACAGTACAATTATGGGGCAAGTTTAAGATACTTTATATGTTCATTTGTTCAGATACAGTGTATAGGCCATTCAGTCATAAAAGAATACCTATTCCACAATATATGCCATGTAAAACTTATCACCCACCCAAATATCCAGGTTCCTTTTAAAACTACCAACATTATTTAAATTGCATAAGCTTATAGAGAGATTTTTTTCAAAGTCTTGTAATTCTAACAGCAATAAACTTTGCTCTAATTTTGGGATTTCTTTTTTTCAGTAGGAATGTCATATTCTTATGTTTGCTCATCTTAATACATTTATTTACCTTGATGCTGTACATAGTTTGTAATATAGGGTCATGAAAGGTCTTATAAGTTAGTAACAATTTCCACATATACACCTATAACTGAGACTTTACAAATTTAACAATTTACACTAAAGGCCATAATCCATAAATTCCTATTTCTCTATTCTTTTTGTAAATCTCCTTTGTACTCCTTCAAGTTGTTTCAATTGCCCCTGAGTATATAAATACAAAAAGTGTTATTGTACTCCAGTAATGGTCTTATAGAAGTTTTAAATACCAAAGTCAATACATGCTCATCCCTAATAGATAATCTCCTTAACAGGTATCCCATATACTTAGTTGCCTTTATAGAAATTTGATCTGCTAATGGAAGATTAGTTAAATTACCTAAAAAGAAATATAAAATAACTGTCCATATACTGAATAGCTTGTATAATTCAATTGATAAACATGCAGGGCTGCAATGACATTTTTTAGGTGGGAAACTTAAGTTGTGTCCGAGAAATTACCAAACGATATACATTCTGAGATACTAAATTTACCTGTTACGGGAAATCTACTTTTGACCAGCCAACTGCTGATTAACTGAAAATAATACAAGAAAAATGTAAAAAGTGTTGAATTGTACCAAGAAGATTACACCTTGCACTTCCTCATGCCCAAATAGCCATACCACTTCTAAATAAAATTTTATAAAATGTCACTATTTGTCAGGCAACCTCACCTCCTTCCCCTATAAAGAGAGCACAGAAGACCTCTTGTAATCTACATCAACCCCACAGAAGTTGGAAATGCTAAGAGATTAGTGATCTATATCTTTTTCTTTAACCTTTACTAACCATGGTAGCAATAAGAAATTCATCTGAGCTTATATTTCACTACACTTAAGCAAGCAGTAGATGCATAAAAGGTCATAAATGGATACCATATGTGATTTGAAGATCTTCCTTAAAAACAAAAGATGATTGCCTAGTGTCTGTGTTAATACAGGTGAGTGTCTGAAAAATGTGTCCTTTGTGAACTGATTATCTGCACATTGAGTAAAAGACTTTCATTGATTATAGAAAGGGCTTATTTTTATTTATTTATCCTTTATTGATCAGGTTAGTCCCACTAGGCTAGTTCCCTCTTTTCAAGGGAGATCCAAGGTGGTATTTAGACTACTAGGGGAAATTGGGCCATAGGATCAGGGAACTTGCCCTTCTCTTTTTGATGGGTGGCATAGGGTCTTTCACATCTACCTCAGCTTCCACTAACTCAAGCAGATGGGGCCTTGGTTTAACATCTCATCTGAAGGACAGCACATTCAGGAGTGCACCACCCCCTTTATACAGCACTCAATCTACCTGATGTAGGAATAAACCTCACACCTTTCTGCACCAATGAGAAGTATGCTACTTGTTGTGCCACTGATACTGACTATGCTCTTGATGTATTTTAAAAGTTATTTATTTATTTATATTTGTTAGCCCAAATAGTCTGGTGTGTTTTCAGTGGATGCTTAGGGATTCCTGTGGAGAAAACCACCATACTATTTTAAAAATAACATAGGTGAGGGATCCATAGACACAATGTATAAGGTAAGAAAATCTCAAGTTAGCAGTTAAATAAGTAATATTTATTTATTTATTTCCATTTGTTGAATGAGAAAGCCTGACTGAGTGTAGACCTCCTTTTCATTGGAGGCCTGGGGAGAAAACTGGCATAACATAATACAAGATACAGTTTAATTAACACAAACTAAATTAAGCATTAGTATCATCTTTGACACTGCACTATTAGAAAATGATATAGCAACATTAAGTAGATCCCAAGACAGGGGAGCAGCAGGTGGATCAGGATGCATCTGAAGAATACATGCCACAGGATGATGTTTTCGAGCCTTCTGTAGGAGACTCGCATGAAAGTCCAGTTGAAGTTGCACAACAAGGGAAGGAGCAGAAAACAAAGGCAACTCTGATGCAAGTAATGTTCAGACATGATGCACCAATGTGTACCATTTGGAGGAGCAACAGTTCATGCAGGATGCATCTCAAGAGGATATGTTACAGAACAATATTTTAGAACCTTATGTAAAAGATTTGCAGGAAAGAGAGAGCAAATAATCTCTGTCAAGAAGAAAATTATCTAAGGGAATAAAGCTAGAGATGGATAGACATATTAAGATAGAGGAAAGAAATAGACTGAACAGAAAGTAAATAAAACCCAAAATGATAGATGACTGGTAAAATGGATGAACACAGTAATCAGGACTATTAAGAGTAATTCATGTGATATAACCAAATAAATAGGATATAGTATTGTGCAGCTAAACTATTAATAGATGAAGTGTTAACTCAATAATGTAAAGTAACAAAGGAATGGAAGGGAACAAATAGAATGCCACTATGGGAGCACTCAATAGTACAAAACGAAATAAAAATATAAACAAACAAATAAAGAGAAACTATAAAGGAACTAAAACAAGAAGTAACACTGTTAGAAGAATACAGAAAAGCAAACAGATAATCAAAAATCTTTAGAAAGACAAATGTTGTAAAAGGAATTCCTACAGTATCAAAATGAACAAGGATTTATCATACTCTATATCCAGTTGTTTGTTTGTCTTTTGGCTTTTTCCCGGTTAGGGATCGCCACAGCGGAACTCCGGTCTGCTAATGATTGGCAGTAGATTTTCACGAACGCCGAGTTGCCAGCTCGACGTTCAACCTTCAACGATGGCATGCCCATTTACGCATGTCTTTTGAACACCCACCCAACCACGGGGAGGACATGCAGACTCCACACAGAAGGCATTCCCTGCACTCCAGCCGAGAATCGAATGGGAGAACCTCTTGCTGTGAGGCAACAATGCTACCACTGCACCATGGCAGATTTTTATACTCTATATCCAGTAATAAACTAAAAATATCAGCACAAGCAGGCATGCAGGTAAATATAAAAGAAAAGTACAAAATAAGCAACTCAATGATGACCCAAAAAGTTTTTTTTTAGAGAACTGGGAAACAAAGTGAGAGGAATAGAATCATTGCCAAAAAATAATATGTACATTTTGAAGAAGTATTTATGAAGACCCTGTTGAGCCTAATAAAGATGTTGAATGGATATAAGAGTCAAAAGAAATACTAAGGAGCTGAAGTGTAGAGGATACAAAATGGGATGAAGTAATAGCTAGAGCAGCTGAGACAAAATTAAGAAACGCTCCTAAATAGAAAACCCAAGGCCATATGTAGTGCCTAATTTCTAGCTAGGGGTATTGACATTTTTGCACAAAGCTTTAGCATTGAGTAAGAATTACTTATATGATCATCCCTAACAGACACCAACCTGGTTAACAACAGAAGAATGATACTCCTCTTCAAGAGTCAGCCTGCAAGCCATCCTAAGAACTAGAACCAATAAGTTACCCTCTGATAGTATGTCAGTTATAGATGGAAATTGATGCAGACAGAGTTTATAGTCATCTTGAAAAAAATGGAATCAGTTGCAAATTTCTTTTTCTGTGTGTGATACATTCATGGCTAAGGGTCTGTTTATTGAAAGGCACAATCATTTTTCAATACTTTTGCACTGTGGATTGTGCAAATGTATTACACAAGGACCAGAGAAGCATTGAAACATGAACCACAAACCATTATAAAAATGATGTTTATATCACATGGTATCTCCTATCACCAAGAGATCAAACAGTAGATAAAAGAAAACCAGATGCAGCAGTCCAAGTAAAATGCAAAAGTAACACTGATCATTGTGTTTTATGTCTAGGGAGACACAGAGTCTTAAAATGCCAGGATATGCAAGCAGGAATGAGAGCAATGTGAAAGAAAGATACCAAGACAGTGCCAATAGTAGTAGGAGCAACAGGATTAATTCAAATAATTTACAATCATACTTAAATATGGTATTGAGATATGTAACTCCATATGACCTGCAGAAGGGGCATTTATGGGTACATTGTTGTGCTCAGAAGATCTCTATTGGCTAACATCACATACTGAAAAATGCTAATTTTGTTAACTTTAATTATGCCATGGCTTAGAAAAGGGATCTGTTCTTGTTAAAGTATGTGAAAAAACTAACTGTTTGGAAAATTAGACCAGGTAGTACAATGGAGTCACACTGGTATAATCACAATATCATGGTGACATGGGATATATTATATTATATGCAAGTATTTCTAGTGGCACAACTGTGATATGCATGAGTAAACATATAAATATCTGTAATAAAGTGGGAGTCAAGAGAAGTTATTCGGGTTACATTAGGGTGATGTTCCCTTTAGGGGTAGAATAGGGAATAGTAATCCTGTTGATAGGAAAAGAAAATAATTGTTCCAGGGTAATACTCTTGCAAGTGTAAGTTTGTAGTTTATTTAACTATTTGCTCAACCTGCCTTGCCTATTATGTAGGCAGGCCTACTACAGAATTGAATCACTGGATGGATGCGCATTTATATGCTATTAAGACTGAGGATGTTAATAATGCATGGGGTAAGCACTATTTGAATAGTAAATGTAAGGGTTCCCCTACGTTTTTAGTTCTTGACCAGGTACCTGCTTTTTTAAACAGATTAGATGCACAAGATTAATTAGACTGGAGGGAGTATTGTTGGCAACTGAGATTACATGCTAGCAACCCTCCAGGGCTAAATGATAAAGAAAATTTTAAGGTGTATTTAAAAAAGGAGACTTAGGCACTAATGCAGGCAAGAGTTAATCAATTATGTAATTAATGTGGAAATTCTTTGATTAGTAGTTGCATAAAATGTCTTCTTATTTCTTGATTCATTTAGTCTGAAGCATTCTTATGACAGAAGAAAGCACTTACTGAATGTTTTATTGTGGTTTATGGTGAATAAATATTTTGTATTTTTTTTTGTTGTTTTTGATTAACTGATTATTTCATGACAATCCTGAGTTTATTGTAGGCACTGTTTTAAGTGAGTTATGAGTTTTATTTGAAATTGTTTCTGCTCTGATGTCAGTAGAGATTATATTCCATTAGCTATAGTAGCAAAGTAGAGTGAGTCTCCTTGTCTATTATTTCATGTCATGATGAGTGCTTGGCTTTGGTTTAGTGATCACAAAGGTCTTACTGGATTATATTGTATGAGATACGTAAGGGCCAGGCACTTTTTTGACCTTTTCGATATAGTAAGTGTGAGTTTCAGTTGAGACATTAGCATTGTATTTTGGAGTTCTAGACAAATGATATTATGTAATGTGTGGCAGTGCTGAGTTCTGTGTGGCACATTAGCTGCAAATTTTGCGACATTATTATGACAGCATTTTAGTTTACGTATCTGTGGTATTTGGAGATTTGTTAGAATGGGCAAGGTATGGTAAGCATGGTAGAAGAAAAATGTGAGAAATGTTTGGGTGTCTATATTACATAATCGAACTTTTAAAAGTTCGAACATCATATGGTCAACATCATATGATCGAACTTTTAAAAGTTCGAAAATGTAATAAAAAAATAAACCAAAGAAAAAACCTAGCTGAATGGTTTAAGCAGGGGGACAATCCCCCCTACTCCCCCCACACCAGCACGTTCTTTAAATATACCAACTCCAAGATTGCACTACAGTGCAAAAAAGGGAAATCTTCCCATTCCGCACTGCACGGAGATCTCCATTGAAACATTCAAACTCGATCATATGGTGTAGACCATATGACATTCGAACTTTTAAGAGTTCGACAAAGTGATATAGATGCATGTTTGGTAGGATGTTCCATGAGATATAATGTCTGGATCTGTAGAGCATACCCAGTTCCTGATTATTACAATAGTATAGTCTATGTGTTTATCAAATTTTAAGTTATTATCTATAACAATACCCAGCAATATATTGTGTTCAACTGCTTTTGTATCAATATTGTTGGATAACTTGAATTTGAAATTGAGTTGTTTTGTTACACATTTGTCTTGAAAATGCATGAGTGAGTGATTTATTTATTTATTTATTGGCATTTAATAGAAGTTATAAGCTAAATAACCACTGTTTGTGTATGCTGAATGCTTATTGTGTGGTTTTGTAAAGTTTTTGCATGGACTTTGCACTACAAAGTAAGGTAGAGTCATCAACAAATTGTACTTGAGTGGCTATGAATGCTGCCTTCTGTATGTCATTAATGAATATATTGAATAGTGGAGGGGGGGTCTAGTATGGACCATTGTGGGGTATCTACTTTGAAATGGGGATGAGTAGACTTTGCATTTGGCCATCTAACAGCCTATGTTCTTTGATTCAAGTAGCTTGTGTACCATAGGATAACTAGTCAGCCTGTGTAATTTACTAAGCCTTTTGAGAAATAGCTGATGGGATTCAATATCAAAGACTTTTGAAAGGTTTAAGACTATTGCAGCAACACAGCTGCTTTTGAATAAATAATTATTAGTGTGATCTAGAAAAGAGACTAGGGCGGTTTGTGTACTGTCACCAGGTCTACGGCCACATTGGGTATAAGATAACATTATTTTTGTTGGATAACTCAGGAGTTGCTTGTAGATGAATTTCACAGTTATTTTTAAGTAGGGAGGGTTGGCATAATGGTGAATGTGTTTACCTCACAAACACAAGGTGTAGGGTTTGATTCTCATCTTTAATCACTGTCTGGTTATTGGCTAGGCATGTAAAAACCCTAAGACTAATTGCCTAGGATTTACCTATGATCTGTGGCAGCAGGGCAATATGTTTATACTTAGATAACTGTACAGGTGTGCCACCTTTTTATAGAGGTATTATATATTACTATTTCCATAGTTTGGGTATATTGTGTTCTAGTATGGACCTGTTTATTAAAATTGATACTCCTTAGGCATTGTACCTGTAGTGATTTACAGGTAACCTTGTGGTAGACTATCTGGTGCTATGATATAAGTTTTAATTTCTGTAGTTTCTTTTTTTTAGCAAACTGATGTGGTGAAAATGTTGTAAGATGTGTGCTGCAATGTGATGCCTGTCTCTGAGGAAGGCATATAGTTTTGTGCTATGAAAGTTCTGTTCTACACCCCCCACATCCCCTCTAACTATATATAGTAACTCCAGGATTGCACTACAGTGGGGAAAAGGGCATATACCTTTTACTTGCCTTACAGTACACTACACAGTGCCATATATATTAACTGCAGTTCAGTGAAATGCGATTCATTGAAATGAGTTTGCAGTTATTTGTGTTTTCAGCGATGTGGTCATGGTGAAATGAAATTCAGTGAAATTAAATTCAATTAAACAAAATAGACCCGCAAACATTAGATGTAATCAATGTGGAGGAAAAGAACATATGATGAATAAGTGTAGAAAGGAATGTAGAATTTCTAAACATGTTAGGAATTTTAGTTTGATTGTGATAAGGGTAAAGAATATAATATTGACAGGGATAATATGGAGAATATTGAAGAGCCTGAGATTTATGAGGTAGAAGGGGAAAATGATAACAATTTTGTAAAGGGTGATGCTGAAAATGTTATTTTTATTTATTGTTTTTGTTATTTTGGAATGAAAAATAAAATCATAGTAAGTCAAGAGAAGGAATGTAATATTAATGAAGATGCTGAAAATGAAGAAAAAGAAATAGCAAAAATCAGAAGTTGGTGAAAGAACTGTAAAGGAAACCAGAAAAAAAATCAGTAGGGGCTCAGGTAAAGGTGAGGAAGAGAAAGTTAAAAAATATTTCACCAAAAATTAAACACAAAGGTAGGGAATAATGTTAGGTTTGTGTCAGTGTTAACAGTTGGGTTAATAAAGGTAGAAGAATTGTTGTTTTTCACTGGTGTAAAAATGTGAAGCCCTAAAGCAATTTGTTTGCAAGATACAAGGTTTATTTCAGGAGTTGATAGAGTGCAGGATGAACCATTATGGGAGGGATGAATTGTATGGAATTTTCGAAGGGAAATGTGTTTGGGAGTGGTGTTCGTGTTTAGAGAGGATGTTAAGTTATTAGATTTTTTTATTAGAAAGGCTGGGAGAGAAACAGTTGTATACACGAGAAGAGGTGAGGATGTAAAACATTTGCCTAATGTAATTCCAAAAGCCTATTTCTGTGGTGATTTTAATCATCTTGTTAACAAGTATGGAAAATTAAATGTAATCAATGTGGGAAAAAACACGTACAATATATGTGTAGAAAGGAAAAATATGAATTAGTGATGGATGGAGATATAAAAAAGTTTTTCAGATGAAACTATTGAACGTTTAATGAGAGAGGTTACCTTGGATGAGTTGAGTATGATATTAGATAAAGTTAATGTTGACTCAGTGTTGAATTATGATGGTAGAGCAAAAGTACGGCAGATATTATTATTGGTAAATGTTTATGATGAGTGATTACATGAAGGCATATTAAATGATATGATATGGGAATGGGGTTATTCATTTTATTTGGAAAAAGAAAGGTGAAGAGTGATATTAAAAGCTGATGACCAATAATTTTAAATAATATGGATTATGAAATTTTTATGAAAATATTCAGGTTAAGTTTAGTGAGGTGATGCATGAAATTCTTGTGAATGGTATTTTTGGTGCTAAGAGGAAATGCAGTCAGGATTTGTTAATTTTGGTGAGAAAAGTGGTGGATGATATTTTATGTAAGGTTAAAGATGTTATGTTATTAGTGGGGGTGTTAGAAAAGCATTTTATTGTGTAGAACCTGATAGTTTGTGTTTTTTTATGAATGACTATGGTTTGAAATGTAGTTTTTGAAAGTGTTACATTCTGTTTATAATAGGATTTTGGTAAATGGATAGATAAGTTCACTAATATATATGAGAAGAGCATGAGGCACGTTTGCTCAATGAATGGGATTTTGTTTTCTTTAGTTATGAATGCACTGTGGGTAAAGATGTGTAAAATATGTTTGAAGTAAATATTTGATAAATGATGTGTGTGTATTCCTAATTTTGTTTCATATGCAGATGATATAACTGTGATAGTGAAGGATGAAAGCTGGATAGGAAGAATGATCAGATATATGGTCATGTGTTCAGAGGAAATAGAGTTAGAGTTGAAAAAGAATAAGAGTTGTGAGGTAAAGAAGGAGAGATAGAAGGCGTTAAGTTTGTTGTTAATGAAGTTATGAACAAGAGGATGACACTATTGATACGGTTAAAGCAATAAGTAGGTTATGGAAACATTTCAGGATGTCTTATAGGAAAAAGGATTATTTGATTAAGTCAGTTGTTCTAGGTGAGGTTGGGTATCTGGATAAGGTTTATATGATCCCTAGTGTAAAAGAATAGTAATTGATGCAAGCAGTTTTCTTTTGTTTTGGAGGTGATGGGTTGAATCATGTGAAGAAAGGGATCTTGAATATCAGAAGTAAAGATGGGAATTTTGATTTAATTCATCCAATTGTGTATGCAGCTTCTATGACTTTATATAAGATGTTAGTTGAAAAAGAAGAGACAATAAAGTTATAGTAGATTTGATCTAGGTTGTGAATATTCAGAATGGTGGAAAAAGAAATGTAGATGTAAAAGAAAACGGATCTCTAAAAGTGAAGAGATCATGGAATATCAGAGTAAAATAAGGATATGGAGTTTGGAAGTTAAAAACATAATGATATCCAGGAAGGTGTGGTATAATGATATTATTAAAATATGTCATGGGATAACTATTTAGGAGCAACTAAATGGGGATGTTATTAAACCTTTGAAAAAAGGAAAAATAGGTTTTGTAAAAAATATGAGTGTCAAGGTTGTTTGTGGAGATTGGAAATAAACAGGTTATTTGTTAAGGTGACTAAGCTATATAATATAATATCACAAAGGTAACATTTATTTTGTAAACATTTTTTGAAACTGCAGAACATGTTTTAGGGTTTGAAAGGGTAAATAAATTATGAAAGAAGTTTTTAGTTGCTTTCTTTGGAAGACATTAAAAAGTTGGAGGATTTAAATATGAATATTGTTTTATACAGGATTTATGGGAATAAAGATGGGAAAATAATTGATAAAATGGACAACATGTTATTTGTTACAGTTTGAAATATTTGATAGGCTAGAATTAAAGACGTTTTATTTAATAAAAATGGAGTTTGTCTGATATATTAAGTAGAATACGATTTTGGTTATAGCAACAAGAGTGGGGGAAATGATGTTTAAATTATTGACGGAATAATTATTTGTAATGAAAGTGTATTTCAGTTTGTATTGAAATGGTGTTATTGTATAATATTACATGAATTTGATACATGAGTAGATACGTAGACAATGTAAATATTGCAAATTTTGTAAATAGTGTAAAATAAAAGACCCCCACTTTTTTTGATAAGTGCCATGGGATCTTTTAAAGCCTCCTGAGCTACCACCCACTCAAGCAGATGGGTCCTCAGTTTAATGTCTTATCCAAATAATAACACAGGCAGTAGTGCAGCATCTCCCCACTCCCCCAATACTGTACTGCAGTGTCAACAATCCAGTCACCTGGAACGGGAATAGAACCAACAGACTTCTGATCTTCCAGCACCAAAAGGGCACTTTGTTACATACAAAAATATATAGTTTATTTGTTGTTAATATGCATCTAAATAAAGGTCAACTGCAAGGTTGTTATTTAAGAGTATTTTAACATCAACTCTTTTAGTAAAGTATTCCTAAACAAATATATCTATAGTACATTTATAACGGATGCGGAGTGCAATTTCTTTGAGCAAACATGTATTATAACTGCATAAAAAACAATGATTTTAAATTAGTCTGCTAAAAATAGATAATACAGTAGTCCAGTCAAAATTATTAGGGGAAAAAAACAGTTCCACTGGTATAGGTGGATAAAACTCTAGTTATGGTCCAGGTGACCCAATTTTAATTTGAATCTCGGGTGTCTGTCTAGACCAGGAATATCCAATACCACATTTTCTCGAAGGAGAGGGCATCAATGCAAGGACATCTCAGAGCTAAGCATTTGGCCCCTAAGTAAACGTGGTAGACCTAATTCTGGGTGCATGGAAGCATGCACGGTACTTTTCCGTTAAACCCCTACCACGCGTCTCGCCTTATTCCTAAGAGGCATGATTATTTTGTTGTTTCAACTGACCTATTCCTTCTTCTAGCTGCTTTTTTAACTTTCACTTGATCGGGTTGTAACAGTTTTTGCTCTTGACAGTATTGCTGGAGTCAATGATGACTTCATAACATGAATGCCATGCCAGTGATTGCAGTACATCTGTGTATTTGTGTGGGACGCGGCATGCAGTCATGACAGACCATCTGACTGACACCTGGTGGATGTTCAGCCTGTAATCATATCATCGGATATATTGTCCAACTCTTTAGCAAAGCATGTGTCTGAAAATGTCACTCATAGTTTTAAGTTTAGGGTTATGGAGGTTGTGATGAGATCCATTAGAAGAGGAAATTTGAACACCAAACTAGAAAATAAGGAATATCAGTGGATTTTAAGATTACAGGCTGAACATCCACCAGGTGTCAATCGGATGGTCTCGGTTAAACCAGTTTTAAAACTTAGATGATTCCTTAGGCTAAAACTGTTGTTTGCAAAAATCTTGTAAAAATTTTGCATGTTGTTTTAAAAGTTGATTAGTGTTTTACTTTATAATTATTTGTCTTTTCTTATTGGCTGTGTAATTAATTGACTTCTATAAGAACTGCAACTATTTTTATGTCTGGTTATTAAGCAGTGAAGATGGGTACTGGATACCTGAAATCTTTGCTACTTTTATCTACTGTTCTTATTAAATTCTTTGCTGCTCTACGTTGGTGTCAGTCGTTTTGTTGAAGTTTGCTGATTTTTTTCTACTACTACACCTTAATTCTGAGAAGGTTTTCGTTGTGGTTTACAATATTCAGTGCACAGTCTACTATCTTCCTCACAGAGTACCTATCTTCCTAGGTACTCTGTGAGGAAGACAGTAGGCTGGGCAGTGGATACTATTGTCCTTTCTTCCTAGGTAACCTGTGAGGGAAATAGAATCTACTGTACAGCTTACCATCTTCCTCACAGAGTACCTAGGATCTGGCCTCAGCTGCTTTACTAGTACTTTCAGACTTTCCACTGGCTTTTGGAATTCTCAGTTTGTCTCTACTCTATAAGTCTATTAGCCTTCTGCAGTATCTGTGTATCTCTAAATCACTTTTTTTTTACTGCAAGCATTAACAGGCTCTTTTTTGCTGTCCTTGTGGTAATCACCTCTGATGGCTGATGCATCGTGTTCACACAAGCACTTCATCATTCATTTCCCACAAACACACACACACTCACACACACACACACACACACACACACACACACACACACACACACACACACACACACACACACACACACACACACACACACACACAAGGACTTATTGCAGTACCTCTTATCTGTCCCTAAGTTTACTGAATGATCCTTCTATATCCATCCCCTAACTAACCCCCTACTGCAATCACCCAGGCAGACACACACATACATATACACATGCACGTGACAATAGTCATATCTCAACATATATTTACATATGCATCAACACACACACACACACACACACACACACACACACACACACACACACACACACACACACACACACACACACACACACACACACACACACACACACACACAGACAAACACACACGCACGCTCGCACACACACGCACACTCACACATACAAAACACACACATACCAACACTACTTATCTGTTAAACTCCTTGCCACACACTTCTAAAATGATCTCACCCATTGCAATTAATGGATAAATGCTATCTTTTGGACAAGTTATCTGCTGCTTTTGAAGGTAAGTGTTTGCAAAGCCAAATGGTTCTTTGAATTGCTTGGCTGCATTAAGTACTTTCTGCAATCATTTTAAGGGAAAGAGCATATGGCTAATTCCTATATGCTTCTCACTCAGAATGCATCATTAGCTTTTACAGTAGGCCACAGAAACAACCCACCATGGTGCTGCACCTCTTTGAGGAAGGCACTGTGGTAGGGCTGTCTACAAATTAGAAATGGTTACCGCCAGTGGCATAAAGGGCTTAATGCTGGCAGTAACCTTTCTGAATCCCAGCCATAGACTTTAATGCACTTATCAGACTTGCACTTGTAGTCAGTGTCAGTCTGATTATTTCAGGTAACGTAGAATAATAATAGACATATCTGAAAAACATGGCTTCTTTGAACCAGACCAAATCCATGTATGATCTGGAAATACTACACACACACACACACACACACACACACACACACACATATATATATATATATATATATATATATATATATATATATATATATATATATATATATATATATATATAGGGTCTATATTAGAACACCGAACTTTCAAAATTTCGAGTGTTCTAATATCGAACCCTATGAATCGAAAATTTAAAACATCGAACATACAGAACAGCAAAGTTTTTCCTAGGGAAAACATTTGCTGTTTCAAAACACATAGACACAACACAAGCACACCAAACAAACAGCAATTCACACATATATACCTAAACTCTTACACCTAACCCTACACTAAACTATACATACACCACTAACTATCCACTTACCTTAACCCAACCCTAACCCTAAGGTCTGTCACTATCGCACAGTCACCTCACCTGCACCCTAACCCTAACTCACCTACCCCACCCTAACCATCACGTCCACACAATCGTGCACTTACCTGACCCATGCCCTAACCCTAACTCACCTAACCCGCTCTAACCCTCATGTCCACACAATCGTACACTTACCTGAACCCGACCCATAACTTTCTACCACAGCGCTGAAAATACTGAAGCAACAGAAATGGACAACCAAATTCTTTCCCTAGGAAAAAATTTGGTTTTCTGTTTCTTCGATATTTTCAGCATTCGCTGAAAACGGGTCGATATTAGAACACTCTAAATTTTGAACGTTTGGTGTTCTAATATAGACCCTATATATATATATATATATATATATATATATATATATATATAAAATCTTTCAACAAGTTTATATAATAACAATAAATCTGATACAGTACATGGCACTGAAGTCTTTTACCAACAACATTCTGGTTATGCAATTGAAAGTCTCAGCAAATAAAGTTTTTGATCGACATCTCTCTAGTTAGTCAGCTCTAGGTCTCAATTAGCAGGGCATTTGCTTGCAGTTTATTATTTATTTTTTCACTTTGTTAACTAGGTAAGTAAGCTTGACCAAAGAGCATTATCAGCCACAACCTGCGCCAAAAGTTAATGCAATTGCAATTACAGATAATAATAAACAGATCATTTAAAAAAAAAAATAAACAGATCATATCACCACTGCTTTGCCCCAAAATAATTACATTGGTTTGAAATACCCCACTATCTCACTTATATTTACCTAATTGTGACATGTGACATAATATATAAACCTTCAAAGTGCCCATTACTAAGCAACATTCTCCACAGTTACTATCCCAATAGCCCAGAACTCTCTATCTACAAACTTGATAGATCTGCGAGGAATGTCATGTACTGTAGTTGTGTTGCCAGATCCTGGAGGTCAGTCACACTTTCCCTGCAGTCCATTTCTAACCTCCATACATTTAAACCAACATTAAAAGAATTTCTAACTGAATCTTGGCTTTTTTCCAGTTCTACACTTGGCTAAACACTTTCTGTGCTGTCTTCCAGCTTCACCAGCTAACTCCATAGACAGAAAAATCTATGCTCTCTACTTAACATGATGCAGAGACATTCTTGTATTCCTTTTGGTACATATTGTAAATATTTACCCCATTTTATATTATTCATCTCTACTAAAACATCATCTGTTTATAATATATATATATATATATATATATATATATATATATATATATATATATATATATATATACGGTTTACTATCAAAAAGCTGAATGGTGATGCTCTGAAGATGGACAATTGAAAGACAGATGTTTGATTGTCCATGTTGCTGAACACTCCGTGCTCGAAAGTTCATATCAGTGAATGTTACCGTACATTCTCTGACACGAAGTTGAAATACTGCACAGAGATCGCGGTACAGTGGGGTTTGGGACATTCATCCTTTTCCTTACTGTAGTGCGATCTCAGAGTTGGAATATATAGTTAGCAGGGGGAGTGGGGGGCATGGGGGCACAGGGGGCTCGCCCCCATACAAAAATGTGATATGAGGTATAGGAGTTTCACTTACCTGAGCTCCTATTTGGACATCACTTGCTCTGTTCGACAAAAATGTTGAATCTGCTGAATTTGTTCAGCAGATTCGACACTGTGTCCTGCTATACAATTTTACTTTCACTCTTTCCTTCGACATTACATATGGAAATATGCTTTTTACTGTACATTTTGATAGTAAACCTATATATATATATATATATATATATATATATATATATATATATATATGTGTGTGTGTGTGTGTGTGTGTCTGTGTATGTGTGTGTGTGTGTGTGTGTGTGCGTGTGTGTGTGTACGTGTATTAGTCTCTGTTCATATCAACCATTCCTGACTTTATTTAATCTATTGTTCCTTTTACTTGCCTGTCTATACCATTCCATCAGTTTTATCTTTTACATTTTCTATAACTCTCTGCATACATGCCATACTCTTCTGCCTTTTACAAGCTTAATTCACATGTATTTTCCTTTCCTCCTCTTTCCCACAGCTTCAGTTGTCTTATTCCGTTTACCCAATATGTGTCTTGCTACTGTAATATTACACTGTCTTTGCCAGTTAATCCTTCTCATTTTTCCCTTATTGCTTTACCAGTTAATAACTTCCCTTTTTTTTCCTTATTGCAACTATGTCATTTTGTTGTCTGTCTTTGCCAGTAAATCATTGTCTTTAATTTCCTATAGCAACTACAGTCAACTGATTGTATTACATGTTACATATGTCTGTGGTTGTCCTGATATTGTCTTTACTGGAGCTTTACTCCTCAGGCCTCAGCTGAAAGCAAGTAACATTGCCCAGTCAGATGTTGCCAGTAAACAAATGTGAGAAAATATATAAATAAATAAATATGTGAAGCATAAATAAAGCAATGAACATTAATCCAGATCAATAATCCATAGTCGGTAAAAGCACAGTCAATTAAACATTCAAGTTACATCATTCATAAGTAGCAAGTAGGGGATATAAGCTATGAAGTCTGAATTATAGAACCTACAACACAATAACAAGCAGTTACTATAACAGTATAGCAAAAATTATTAACAAAAACAAACCAAACAACAGTAAAAACAGCAACATTAATTTTAACATAGAACATGTTTTCTTTATTTATTCAGTTATTATTGTTTGTTTGTTTGCCTGATTATTTGTTTATCTGGTACAGATCCCCCTTTCAACTACTTCCTGGTCCACAATACATACATACATACAATTTGACATGAATGAGAATCAATATTTACATGTATAACAGGTATAAGTGGAAAGGATTAAACAGTAAAACTTATTTTATGGCTAACAATAAACAGAGTCAGCCAGTCAGGCAGTCAAGCAAAACACTGTGAAAAATGACACACACAGATGTGTGTGTGTGTGTGTGTGTGTGTGTGTGTGTGTGTGTGTGTGTGTGTGTGTGTGTGTGTGTGCGTGGGTATATATATATATATATATATATATATATATATATATATATATATATATATATATATATATATATATATATATATAGATTTAGATTCAAAGAAACTTTATTGTCGTTTAGGAAACACAAGTGCTACCTAAATGAAATTTCTAGTTTCAGCTCTTTTACAGGAGAAAACAAACACAAAAAGACAGACATGATAGGTATTAAAGAATAAACAATAACTATAGCACAAAAGGAAATATCCTCAATGGGTAGCTGCTGCACATGCTTGTACACTATTTATTACATTGGAAAACACTGACTACTAGATAATTAACCACACAGCCAAAATGAAGCCAGCAACCAAAGTGGATCTGATAAAAAATCCTTTAATATTAGATGAACATCAAAAAAGCTCAGACCGGTTTCGGCTGGCAAAAAAGCACAGCCTTCTTCAGTGACAAAAAACAAAAATCAATTGATGTAACTTAAATAGTATCTAAAACACATCCCATTGGTTCAATTAAAATTGCTCATTTAATCCAGGTGAAAAAAGAGCACCTAATTTAGTAATCCATTTCTTTTCTTTTGTATCTAACATTGAGTGCCATCCTGTTTTATTAAATTTAATACCCTTGACCAAATCAATCACCATAAAGGAAAATTTAGCAGTGTGATGTTTCAAAGTGTGTTTGTACACACTTTGAAACATCAAAGAGTGTGTTTGTACAAAGCATTGTTAATTTTCTTATTTTTAATATTGCTCATATGTTCAGAAATCCATAGTCTTAAAGGACGAGATGTTTGACCAACATAAAAAGAGCCACAAATGCATGTGGCCAAATAAATAAGCCATTCACTGCTGCAATTTGCAAAGAATGAAATGTCATAGACCCTTGGGCAATTCCTACTAGTAAATTCCTTAGATTTAGCAATTTTATCACAATTACTGCAATGACCACAGGGGAAACACCCCACTAGAGGTTCCCCAGTCATAGTTGTTTGTGAAAATTGTGCATTGCTAGCATAATGTGTATGTTTATAATGATTGAAACATGAGGCTAGATTCTTTCCCTTGCGGAATGAGAATAAACATTTATCCGGTAATATATCTGATAATTCTGGTAGAGTTAACAAAATGTTCCAATTTCTCTGAACACTATTCATGAGTACATCTGAATTCCTAGCATATGTTGTTAAGAACCTGATTGGCTGTGTGGTCCTCTGATCCCTAAGTTTATAAGTTAACAATTCCTGCCTGGATAAAGTATTGGTCCAATTGCTGGCCCGCAAAACATGTCCCATAGAATATCCTCTGGTGCGAAATCTGTTGATTAAATCACATCTATCTTCTTGGAAAGTATCCTCCTTAGACCATATGCGCCTCAAACGTATAAACTGTGATTTGGGCATGTTTTTGGCAATGTGTGGAGGATGAAAGCTGGATGCGTGAAGGACTGTGTTGTATTCAGGATATTTCCTGAAAACCTGTGTACTGAGAGTGTCATCTGGTTGTCTTGTTATTAACACATCCAGAAAAGTTATTGTGTCAACATGATAATTGACAGTGAACTGTAAGCCCCATATGTTGTCATTTAAATATGATACAAATTCAGTTAAATAGTCAACATCAGCCCTCCACACCATCCAGCAATCATTCAAATACCGCCTCCAGATATCAATTTCTGGAAGGTAAATGTTGTGACTGCTGTTGTAGATTATATGTTCTTCTATATAAGCCATAAAAAGGTCAGCATAAATGGGAGCAAAAGATGCTCCCATTGCTGTTCCTTTAATCTGCCAAAAACAAATGTCTTGATAGAAAAAGACATTATTAGTGAGGACATGCTCTGCAAGGCCAACAAGAAAGGAATTGAAATCTTGTTCATATAGATGGGCTATATTAAGCCAGTGAGTTAAAGCTTCCAACCCCACCTGATGCGGAATGTTCGTATACAGAGAACTGACATCAAGTGTACACATCAGCCAACCAGGTTCCAATTGTGCATCAGATATAATGTGTAAAAATTCAGTCGTGTCTTGCAAGCGAGAATGAACATATGACAACAAAGGCTTGAGATGTCTAGTCAAAAACAAGGATAATGGTTCTGTAAGGTAACCTCAACCAGAAACAATAGGTCTACCTGGGGGATGTACAGGATCCTTATGGATTTTTGGAAGAAAGTAAATATATTGATTGATAGGATCCTGAATAGTAAGTTGTTGTAGTATAGAAGTGGTTATGAGGTCAGTATCTCTAGCACTAATAAGAAACTCATCAATCTGTTTCTTGAACCTGTGTGTAGGATTTAAACAGCATAGTACCGTTTGTCAGATAATTGTCTCATGGCCTCCTTGTCATAATCTGACCAATTCATAACCACAACTGCCCCACCTTTGTCTGCTGAAATAATAACCAAATCCTTGTTTTGTTGTAGTTCAACAATAGCCTGTTTTTCGCTGGATGACAAATTACTGGGTTTAAAACGAGTTTCAGAACTATTAAAATGTAGATCTTTGAGAATCATATTCTGAAACAAGTGTACAATGGGGTGCATCGGAGGAAGATATTTAGATTTATGATAAATACATTTATTTTGATCGTAAGATGCATCCCCATCTCCAAAGTGTAATTTCAAATTAAGAGTTCTACAAAATGACAAGACATCCTGGACCAATTGGTCCTCAGAAATAACAAAACCAGGAATAAAAGTTAAGCCTTTATTAAGAATGGCCACTTGTGATGAAGACAAAACAAAATCAGACAAGTTTAGAACATTAGAATTAACATTACTTATTTCTGTATTACCATTTTTAACAGACTCTGAATGTTCTCGATTCTTTTTGTGTTTTCTGCCTCCACGTTTGTATTTCCCCCTAAAGGGACAAAGCCTTGGGCTCTTTTGGGGTTAGGTGAATCCGATGCTGGCTGTATATCACTATCTGTATATGATGAAGGATCATCAGTAGATGAACCATTTGTTATAGTTTTGTTACGTAATATGGATCTGGGTCTCTTTCTTCTTGGTGTTTTAACCGGATGAGGGTTAAAACGAACATGTTTGGAAGGAAAACTAAAGGGGTTAGCTCCCTGATAATCATTTAGATCCTGCTTAAATTTTTTGATTTTTCTGGATTTTAACTGGCTTCATTTTGGCCGTGTGGATGCTTTTGCTTTAGTTGCCGTGCAACTTTTCTCCGTGCAGGAGGATTTTTTTGACTACTAGATAATTAACACATGAAAAGAAAAGTACACTATACACAGAGGTGAGATTGCGTGATATTGCACATGAGGCAGTGACTGGAATTGCACTTAAACGAGAATACATTAATTTTAGTATACAATAAATAAATAAATAGAATTAATGTATGGAAAAAAGAAAGAAAAAGAATGAGAGCGTAACAATCTTTATAGTTTTGATACATCCAGATTTATGTCTGCATTAGTCTTATTGCAGTTGGATAAAAACTATTCATGAATCTGGAGGTTCTGCAGTGGATAATCCGTAACCTTCTACCCGAAGCAAGTTTAGTTAACCAACCATACGCTGGATGAGAAGTGTCACTCAGTATTTTGCGGGACCTCTTTTTACATCTCAGTTCAAAGAGCTCCTGTAAGGTAGGAAGACTAGTACCCACGATCTTTTCTGCTGTTCTTATTATTCTTTGCAGCTTCTTCCTTTCAGCCATTCTGCTGTTACTGAACCATACAGTGCAGTTGCTGGGGATAATGCTCTCGATGGCTCCTCTATAGAAGGTAATTAGAGCATTCATAGAGCTTTGCTTTTCTCAGCCTTCTTAGGAAGTGTAGTTGCTGGTGGGCTTTTTTAATTAGCTGGCCTGTGTTTGTACTCCAGGAAAGATCCTCTGATATGTGTACCCCTAGGAACTTTGTAGTTTGGACTCTATCCACTTCTTCACCATTGATCTTGAGGAGCAGGTACATAGCAGAGCTATTTCTGAAGTCAATAATTTATTTTGTTTTATTGATGTTCATGTCCAAATTGTTGTTATTGCACCATTCAATCATGGAGTTTACCTCATTCCTATGCCCACTCTCATCATCATCACTTATGAGTCCTACCACTATGGTGTCATCTGCAAATTTGATGATGTGGTTGTTGCTAGCTTTCACAGAGCAGTAGTGGGTAAGGATTGTGAACAGTAGAGGACTCAGCACACAGCCCTGGGGTACTCTGGTGTTGACTGTAAAACGCCTTGAAGTGTTGTTACCAGCACTGGTCCTTTGTGGTCTTCCAGTCAGGAAATCAAGGATCCAGTTGCACAGCCCTTTATTTATGCCAAGGTTGATTAGTTTTTCTATAAGTTGAATTGGAATCACCATATTGAATGCCGAGCTGAAATATATGAACAACAGCCTGGCATAGTTGTTCTTCTCTTCAAGATTAGCCAATGTGAGGTGAAGTGCCACTGAAATGGCATCAGCTGTTGATCTGTTTGCCCGGTAGGTAAACTGCAGTGGGGAAAAGGATTGAGGTAGTAGTGTAGTCAAATGCCTTTTAACCAGTCTTTCAAAGCATTACATTTACATGATTATATCATGAATGGTTGACATCTTAAATGCATACATACATTCATACATACAAATATTTCAGGCATGAGCAATAATGCCCTTCTAGCCAGCCAGTATATCAAAATATTTATTCCCATAAAAAGCATCCAGGTTGTTCTTAAAAATATCTAAACTAGTACTTGCTTTAATGTAATTTGGTACTCTATTCCGTACATCAGCTACTCCCTCAGAGAACCAGTAAGTATACCACTCATTCTTATATAATGTTTTACATAGATTGTCTGATGATTCTCTACTACATTTTGATAACCACAAACATTCCCAGAGGTAGTTATCTCTAAATGCCCTACATACCTGAATAAGGTCTTATCTTAAATGTCTATACAAGACACTGTACACGTTCAGATATTTTAGCCTTTCATAATAATTTAAATGTTCACATCCATGGATGTCCTTGGTATATTTCCACTGTACTCTTTCCAGTTTACTCAAGCTTGTTTTCTTTTAAGGTTTCCATATTGTTATTACATACTCATGTTTGGGTCTAATGTAACTAACAAACAATTATTTCACCATTTCTGATTTCTTGGAATTTATAAATCTTTTTACAATCTATAACTCTATAAATATTATTAGCCAATTGGTTGATATAATTGGAAAAACTCAAAGCTGGATCTACTCATATACCCAGGACTTTAAATGAATCGACAGTTTCTATCACTGTATGCTGTATAAATATTCACCTTTCACTGTATGTCTCCTAAATCTTAGATGTTTAATGTTTGATGTATATATCAGCATATTATTCTCCTGAAACCCAAATGGTCAGTTTAGTCATGTTCTTTTACAAACATGCTCTACCTACAACACATGTAATCAGTCTACCCATTTTCATGTCATCTGCATATAGAATGTAGAATGTCTCTGATGAAAAGGATTGATCTAATGGATACAACCTAAACAAATATGGGCATATAACAGAGCCACATGGGACACCATAACTGTAAACTAGAATTTTACCTGTCCAATTTCTGTATGATACTTGCCATGTCCTATTTGTAAGCCATGCAGCTATGCATTTTATCAAGAATATATCAATATCAAGTTGTTCTAATTTTTTGATCAGTGTTTTATGTATGACCCTATCAAATGATAAAGTAAGTCTATAAAAATTACATCATAGCATTTTTTTTATTTATAGCTGATGTTATATTGCTGTAGAACATCATGTTACAGGTGGTTATAGATCTATTCTTAACAGATGCATGCTTATCAGCAGGGAATGAAAAGTAGCCTCCTGAACGATAAAACTGCCAAAACCAAGGAAATCAAGCAATATGAAAAAAGTCAGGCACTGTACCACAGCTATCCACAAACTCAAATGACAAGCGTAAAAGAAAACACTTTAATCAAAGATAAGCGCTTTCACAATTCTAGACTGCTTCTTCAGATCAAACACCAGAGAAAAAAGAACATCTTAAATAGTGCATCCTATTAAGCAATTAAACAATTAGATCAATTGTGCAATCACCTCATTCAAAAAAGCATTTGTTAACTCTGTGAAAGGCATTCAGAGATGTCACTAATAAAAAACATAAATTACTGGTTAGAAAACACTCAAAAAATATATAATACAAATATATCATTATTTCTTCAAAGGACTACTGTTCAGTTTTGCTTTCAATGGTACTATGTCATTTAAACCTGAGCCTCTGTGTGCCCTTAATTTTAAAATCCATCTTGTTTCATTACGTTCAGTATTGTTTATCAGGTCACCTAATCTCATTCCTTCAGTTACTGTTTCTAACACCTGAAACAAAAACCTTTGTGTATCCCCTTCATATTTACTATGATTTGCCAGTGCACTATATTCCAGTCCCTTATTAGTGCAATATATATATATGGTCTCTTATTCATTCCCGAAGGTGTCTATTCATCTTGTCTGCATAAAATTTACTACAGCATACACAATGGGCTAAATATACTAAGTTTTTGTGTTACAATCAGCTGTAGCATTCACCTTGACTAATTTCCCTGTATCTGGGTGATTAAATGAGTCGGATTAATCTATGTAGTTACAAAAATTGCATGCTCCACATTTTTTCGTACCCAATTTGGTCCTCGGAACATTCATTCTAGGATAGCATAGTTGTCTGTTTAGGGATTTTTTATTTCTATACCTAAAACTTGGTACATTCCCCACTACCCTACTTATATTTTCATCCATACGCAGAACATGCCACTGTCTATTTATTATATTCCTGATATCATTTACATCACTACTATATGTAAAAATGAGGCAAGATTTATTCTCGATTTATCTATCTATATGAATATTTCTTCTTGAGGAAAAATAAGGTTTACCCAAATCATTCCTATGATTTTTTACAAGCTATAGGTCTTACTAATCTCTGGTTTATTATAACCCCTGCCTTCAAAATCTTGACTAATTTGATCTAGCCCTGTTAAAAATTCATCTTCATTTACGGTTAACTTACATACCGGCATCATTTGTCCTTTTACTACATTAGGAAAAATGTGCCCTGGGTGCATACTATTATGGTGCAGATAAGATGGAACATAACACTCCTTCCTAAAAACTCCTGTGAAGACTAAACTTGAAACTTCTGCTCTCTTAACATGTATATCAAGATAATTCATACTAGTAGTAGAGTAGCTAGAAATAAATTTCAAAAAAATCACTACTACTATTCATTTTGTCTATAAATATGGAAAATTCAGATTCCGTACCTTTCCACAATAAAACTAAGTCATTCACAAAGCATCAATAAAAAGTAATATTACCTCCCATCAAACTAAAGATATTCTGTTGTTCCCATTCAGCCATCACGAGGTTGGCATAGCTATGGGCACATGACGTGCCCATAGCTATGCCAGCCACCTGCAAAAAAAAATGTTATGCTCCTAGCATTAACAACCAAAAGAGATACATCAAATGTTGCTATCAGTGAAATGTTAAATTTATGACCTGGCAAAAATCCTGTCTAGTGTTTGTCAAATACTGCAATATATCTGTTGCAAAAATTATCTTCTCTTGTCTTGACAAGTATACCCCATCCTTCCTTAACACACGCCTGCCCAAAATTAGGCTTGGGAGCTTTTGATCAGGTCTGAAGAATCTCCACTTTCTAATTCAGTAATATCTGCTCTGTCAATTGTTACAAAGGAGTGATCTATTTGCTTTTGCACCTCGTTATAAAAGTAAAGATCAATAAATCACAAACAACTTAGGATTGTTTCAGATAATCTGTGTGAATACGAGTGACAAGGTCCCTTGTGATGGCTAGTTTGCCTGTCTAAAATCTTTCCTTTCTAACAACAAACAGTAAAAATCATCTTCAAAACAACAAAGTATAAATCCAACAAAATTTTCCTGTCAACAAGCTATCCCTACAAACAGTGAAAGAGAGAGGTAAAAAATAAAATGTAAATCAAAATAAATATTCTCTTTCCATTCAGTTGCACACAATAGTAAACCTACACAATATTGTTTCAGATAAGCTCTCGATTGGCCTCTCCGCAGTTTGTGTGAATTTATAGCTGGCTAGGCATCCTGGAATGGCTAGAGTTTGTCTATCTAGATCTATCCCTTTCTAACAGCAAACAAAGACATTTAGAGGTAAAAACAACAAAATATACATCAAAGTAAGTCTTCCTCTCTACACTCTGTCCCTTTCTTCTTACAAACAGTGAAAAACAGTGGTAAAAAATAAATATTCTTTTACCAGGCAATGACACAGTCAATCACAAACTGACACAGGATAGTTTCACATAAACTCTGAATAAATGATTGACACAAAAAAACAGTGACAGAAACACACTGACCATTTATAATATTGACATCACTACACAGCAGCACACAGTACATTGTAAAAGGAATTAAACTTCCTTTTCCAATATGCTACCCATAATCCTACCACACATTCCGTTCAAATTTGTCTGAATAGTGATTGTGTTATGGAAAGGGCTTCTTAAGGTAAGCTTTATGTTAAAGTTAAGGGCAGGGGCAGACTTAGGCTTAAGGTTAGCATGCATTAAGCTGCTGGACACACACATATATATGTACACACACTAAATCTATCCCCTTACCTATTACCCTAGCCCTAAATCACTCACACTCACATACACACTAAATCTATCCCCTTATATAAACCTTACTCTAACCCTAAAGCATACACTCTCGCACACAAACTCCCAGCCCTACTACTTAGGTTTTGACCAACTAGAATTTACCCAAGACAGTGTTCACACAAACTGCACTTCACTCCAAACATACAGCAGTTTATCTGTGTCTTACAAACGAGTGTCAACTAAGTGAACTACAACCATAAATATATAATCATAGATACAAATTAGTTAGATTTAAGTGAAACTTTACAGAAAAAAACAAAGCTAGTTAACAAAACTTCACTGAAAAATGTATTAGTCCTCATGGTGAGCTAAATGATTAATCAATAGTAATAAGATTTAAGTCTGAAATAAAATTAAAATGAACCAGATTCTCCAAAACAATTGCATTTGTTTTCCTGTTGTAAATTAGATTTTCCATTTTTTTTTTAATTAGTGTACTACCTAGGTCTTTATATGTATAGAAAGTATTTCAAGATTTTGGGGCAAGTTTGTTAAAGGATTTGCCACAAGTGGTTATTGTGAACGGAGGCCTATTAAATCTACGTTGTTAGTGCCATGAAAATAAGCTGTGCCATGAACAAGTGTTAACAAGGAAGCTGTGCCATGAACAAGTGTTAACAAGGAAAGGGTAATGACATTCTTTCAGAAGCTAGACAGTAAGACTTCAGTAGGTAGCTGGGTCTTGCAGCTACTGAAGGCCATTTAGTATTTCGGGTAAATGGAAATGGTGTTCAGAGTGTTTGGAAAGAGCTATGAATCTAAAAATCTTGTTTACAGTGGTCTGAAGCAAGGAAATATTTTGATCTGTGAGAGAGCTATGATTGGAGAAAGCATACTCAATTATTTGCATGAGCAAATTAATGGCAGTTAATTTTCTAGCTTCAGGGAGGAGCAAGTGTGATATTCTTTACACAGCTTTAAGTTATTGAGAGGCTTTCAATATGGTTATGGAAAGATAGTTTGTGTGCATACCTAGGTATTTGTGTTCAACAGAGTATAGAATTGGCATGCCTATAGGGTTACAAATTTTGGGAGAAAAGATACCAGCAGTACCAAAAACATGATGGTAGACTTGGTGGTGTTGACAATCAGTTTATTAGAATGTAGGCAGTTGCATGTCATGGGAAAAAAAACAGGTTGAAAGGATTTAGTTAAGAATTGTAGATTCATATAGCTCACAGTTAGAACAATATCATCTGAATACACAGTGACATTAAGGTTAGGAAAGGCCCAAGGCAGCCTATTTATATATAGTGAAAATATTAAAGGACCAAGAACAGAACCTTGTGGAAGTCCATAAGTAAGGCTGCTATTTTCAGAAGTGGAATGCTGTCCAGCAACTGTGAATGATTTTGTTGCATGAGTAATTAGTGTACCAAGAAGATACTTCAGTGGAAAAGCCATAGTCAGATAATTTGCTGATTAATAAGTTATTGTCTTCTTTAGCACT